>NW_024582419.1:1747728-1921939 GCF_018398535.1 Haplochromis burtoni
TTGCCAGGGGGGCATGTAGGGCATTAACAGGGAGAGGGGGCACAAAGTAACTTACTTTTACTTTTCTTTCTTATTCTCATTTAAAATGTCTCGCTTTTAAAAAATAATTATCTGAATCTTACAACAAATGATTGTTAGATTGATACATATATACCATCAAGACTGTGTACATCACATGTTTTCATTCAAAGGCTTTATGATTTTTCCTATAATGGTGGGCCGGTCAGTCAAAATGCCTGGGCCGATTTTTTGTCCCAGTCCAGCCCTGTATGCAGCTCATCTGCAGTCTGGTGTTGCCTACATCTTCCTATTCAGAAGGCAGAATTTCTGAGTTCTGAGTACAATCGAAAGCACCATGACCGCAGTTTTTGTGTTGGATGTAAAAAGCGCACACGATGCTGTGACGTAGGCTAGAATCATGGCGGCGGTCAATGACGGTCTAGGCGTGGGATTTCTCTCGTGGAAATATGCACGTTATCTTTTCCTTTCTATTGGTAGGTGGCACAGTGCACTTGTGGCAAGTAAGCAAGCTAGAAGACTGGCAATCTTGCTGGGTGTCCAGTTAATTCTGAGTAAAACCAAAGTAAATTTCCCTAGTAACTAGTTACTTTGAAAGTAACGAGTAACTTGAAGTAACTGAGTTACTTTTGATAGAAGTAACTAGTAACTAGTACTAAGTACTAATTTAAAGTAACTTACCCAACACAGGTTGTGACTGATACCCTCAGCAGGCCTTGCTGATGCTTTCCCTGCCTCATGCTTTACAGTTATGTGTATGAAAGGGTAGGGAGGTCCCAGAATAGAGCCACACCACCATATAAAAATAACCACAGATGGAAATAACAATCTTCTTTTGACTATAGTGTTCATGACATTTTATTTTAAACCTTTTTTTGTGACCGATAGTTTGGGAGCCATTCATTATTACAGTGAATGATGGATCTCCCAGCTCGACCCTCTTGTGCAAATATCCCAGTTTTAGTTCAAAAACCAAAATTCCAATTTCAGGCTTCAAAACCGTAGTCCGTAACTGAGTAAGAGATGAATCATGGTGGGCCATGTCGATCTTATACACACTGTGGTTGTTTTGATTTCACATCCTGTTACTTTACTGTTTCTTTCAAAGTAATGCCTGCACCAGACAGCTGTTTCCAGCCGAAAAGCTCTAAAAAAACAGCTGTACACTGCAGGCTCAGCAGCAATTACCAGACAGACACAGTAAATGGTGAACCAAATGGTGCATTTAGCAGCCAAAAAGCCAGATATTTCCCTCTGCATGTGGTCCAAACCGAGGGCAGGGATAAAAGGATAAACGAATCGAAATGGAAACCAGGGCTGCTCCATATCTACCAGACGTCAACTTTATAGAGTAACGGCAAAGTCAAGTGTAACGTTCGCAGCAGATTCGCCTCCAAAATGGCCAAAAACTCAGGTTTAAAATGAAGTGCTGTCTGCTGCCACAAACATGCCTGACAAACTCTGGCACTGCGCTGCAAAATGAAAATTTACCACTTCTTCATGCACCTCTACTGGCAGCACAACAGCAAGTTTGTCTTTTTTGGAGGTTTTTTGTAATATTTTGCAAAAGCAATGCCTTTCAAAACAGTTACAAACTGACATGTAAAGGTTAAGGTTTGCGTAGTAAACCTCAGTTCAGCTAATGAATCATATTCTGGAAAACAAACACATGCTGAGCATAACGGATGTTCTTAGTAGCCATGATTCATTGTTTCACTACTTTAGTTTTAGAGGCTTGATGCATTAAAATATCTGCAATGTCATAAGACACACATGTGCACAAGCACCGGTTTTCCCTTTTCTGTTCTTATCAATCATCTCTGGACTCCTGAGATTCCCCTTGTGACTTTTTGCAGGACTCCGATCACCGTGTGAGCTCGGCAGGACACCTGAGATTTGAAATGATTTCCTTCATTAGCAGACTACAGTTAGACTTTGGCAGCTAGGCTCTGAGCTCGTCACGCCCCACAAATATGTTCCATGAAGAAACAAACATGAAGAAACTGAGTGATGAAGGGGTATCGGACTGCAGCGTGCAGGTGGAAGCTGCTCAAGGGCTGGCAGAGGCAGCATTAGCAGAGAGTACAAATCTCTGTGATGTGAGGAGAGTCAGGCATGTAGTGTCAAAGACACCACACAGCGTGGTTGTCCCTCTGAACTGAGTTTCTTTGCAACTGCGTTAAATAACATTTCACAACAGCTTTGATGTAAAAACCAAACTGATAGATTTATGAAGTGTTTTGCACCTTCGAAAGAAGCAGAGCGCGGATCACAAATGACCTTACGGTGATTTAACATCAGTGTCGCAGCTCCTACATGCTTGGCTTAGTCACGATTTCACGTCAACGAAGGCACTTGCTGGATTTCTAATCAGAAATCAAGTGGCTGAAAATTTCCTTAGTGATGCAGACGTGTTTGTTCAAGAAAATTACAGCAAGAAGTTTGACTGGGCGCAGAAAGGAAAGAAGTGGAGGTCAATCGAGGTTAAGTGTAAATGTTTCTACTGAATTTAAAAGGTCAGGTCAAGAGGAAGCCTTTTAACTTCCTGTATTTGTTGCGGTCTAAAGTATGAAAAGGTCATGCGCTTTTTAGCCATGCTGATCTTTGTCAAGACATCGCTTTACGAAACGTGACACAGGTGATGCGCCGCTGTCAAAAGCAGCGCTAACGTTTGTCTCTGCACATCTCGTTCACTCCGCTGCAGCGCCTCATCCAGATCTGTGAAATAAAAAAATAATTGTAAAATCTGTGCCGTTGTCTGTGCCCCCGTCAGGTCACATCGACCGCTTGATCAATCGTGCTGCGGGTGCTGTCTGGAGGATAAATCGCCGTGGTAACAGAGTCTGCCATGCCGGACAGCACATGGGAAAGACTGACTCATCACGCTCAATAAAACAAAGAGCAAACAACAAGTGCGTCAGGGACGGATGTGCCACAGCTATAAATGTCAAAAGCATCATTTCCCCAGGAGAGCGGAGTCGAATCACAGCAGATCTCTCCAGGCGGGATGTTATGACAGAGAATATGTTACAGCCCGATGACCTCATGGTCATTTTCCCTGCCTAAAACAAACAAAACAGGCTGGTTTCAGTTTGTATGTGCATAGCCCACAAACAGAAAGGTTTATGGGGTGAAAGTTACAGTTAATAGGAAACCTAAGCATAAGGTGCATTCAGTAGCTGCCCCAGAGCTTTCATTCAAAACACTGCCCGCCTCAGCAGGTGAAGTTTGACCACTGTTTATGGAAAAGTGTTTCCTGAGCAATTTAAAGAGAACCCGTTCCCCTCATTTCCAGCTTCAGAATTTATTCTTGGACTTTGCATGACTCACAGTTCAGAATACTCCTTTTTTTATATTATACTCAACTTTTCCTGTGCAGCAGCTCAATTCACCAATTCAACCCCTTTACCTTTGTGGCAAGTTCTGATTGGCTGCTCCTCACAAGCAGAAGACTTCAACAGCAGCTGGGCGGGGCTTCCGAGCTCATTGTGTAGAGAGGTTGTCAACCTACACAAATGTGCTCTCGTACACATTGCTTGACGCTGCGTGGCAGTTGAATGCTGATTGGCTCACAAATGAGTCCGAAACGGGTGAAAACATTGAAACGTTTACTTTTCATTGTTTTTAACTCTCGGTTTCACATCACCCGTCCAACAACAGAACAAGAGAAGCTGGCATATTTTTGACAATGCCCTGATCTAATCACAGACACTCTCTGCACAGACTGCCAGCATGCTACCATCACTGAGCCATAAACTTCTCTTGAGATGACCACATCCCAGCTTTCTGACATCACATAGAGCCATGAGGGGAAAAAACAAAAAAAACCTCTCACTGTCAGTGATGTAAAGCAGTCTGAAGCCTGAGCCTTTGGCTCACGGGGATTATTG
The DNA here is from genome assembly GCF_018398535.1 of Haplochromis burtoni. NCBI lineage: Eukaryota > Metazoa > Chordata > Actinopteri > Cichliformes > Cichlidae > Haplochromis > Haplochromis burtoni. The sequence goes on from NW_024582419.1 coordinate 1,751,637, forward strand.
ACAGCTGGGATAGATTCCATTTAATATTTTTTCTTTATTTCTGTAGCCTGTGTTTCGTGCGTTTATGCATTTTTTATTCTTAGGAAGAGCATTTTGTTTGATCTAAAAAGTGTTACGCAGATGATTTTGTTTTTGTTTTCCTGAACATCTGCTTAAAAAATAATAAACATCAACAGAATAACCTTACATTTTGTCAGCACTTCATAAAACACACCTTGATCCTCATCTGAAGTACTGTTTTTTAAACGTGGATGTTGAAGCGTCGCTGAAACGATCTTAAACCCTGTGTTCATTCATGTCATTTTCTTCCCCCCACAGCAGCCCGCAGTCACGCTTCAACCGTGAGTTTCTATAGCAGAGAAATCTCCGCGGTTAATGGAGCTGAATTCAGTCTCTCCTGAAAACAGCGACGTAGCATCAGTCAGTGGGAGGATGGAGTCAGTGGGCGTAAAGAGAGAGAGAGAAAAAAAATCCCCATGATGATACTCGGTGATTTATTTATGTGGGAAATTTCAAGAATGATGTATGTAAAAAGCATCATAAGACAAATATAAACAGTGTTTGTTGTTTAAATCAAAGGAAACACGTGAGTGGAGAAAGATGGGCTGTTTGTGCTTCCTTTGCATGAGCTGCCTGTTTGATTCACTGTTAAGTACTCCAGCTGACTTTAATGTTATAACTAAAGCTTACTTACTATGACCATTCAGTCTCATCCACTGGGGGCAGTCACAGGCTTGGCTGGGTCAGGTCACCTACTAATGGGAAGGTTGGAGGTTTGATCCCTGACTTCATTAGAATATGAATGTGTTATATAAGGACAATATCCTGCATTCTAGTGAATTAAAAGTACCAATTTTTACCTTTTCTGCAACAGTTTAAGACAGACATCTTTATTTAGCAGGGCTCAGTAAGAAATTCTGGACTTCTTTCACATAATTATTAACTTGTCTTCATTTATTTTTTATCCCAGTTGAGTCAGCTCACATATATAAACCTAATTTAACCTTATGTCCTCTAATGTTTGCCTGGATCCAGATGAGAGAGTCGAGGAGGTAACCTGCTCAAATGTGCATCTGTTACCTGTTCAGCTGTTTTAGGATGAAACATTTTAATTTATCAACCATTTAAATTAAAAAAAAAATAAAAATAACTAGCCTTACTGTCAGGAGATGTCAGTAATACCCTTGTTTGGGCATGATTTTCAGGAATCATGTGGATTTGTTAGACAGGGAGTAACTCGCTTAGTTTTGTCCTATTGTACGGAAGAGGATTAGGACTACTAAAAAAAAGGGGCGGGGTTCTTTAAATCAAAATTCAGAATAAAACAAACAAACAAATAAAAACACAAACTATTTATTTTTGGCCCTAATCCTCTTCTCATCCTCTCTTTTTCTTTTGGCTCCAGTGAGGAGAAGACGCTGTGCTGCTGTGCTTGTGTGTGGAAGGAAATTTTATATTAACTACAAAAGGTGCAGAGATTTGTATGAAGTCATAATTTCAGTTCATGTTTTGGGAGTTAGAAAGGCCATCGCTTAAACACGTGTGTTCTAAATACTTGGAAGGGGACAAATCCCCCCTATTTCACCCTGAAATCTAATCCTGCTTCTCAAACATTAGCTCAAGAATATCACAGGATTTATTTATATATGTATATATTAGGGGTGCAACGATACTCGTATCGATATTGAACCGTTCGATACAGTGCTTTCGGTTCGGTACGCATATGTATCGAACAATACAAATTTTTAAATTTATTTTATCAACTTTCCTTCTGACGATGCTGTCTGTGTTGAGCGCTCAGTGGATCTGCGCTCGACAGTGCAGCCTAGACAGAGTAGTCGAACGCAGATTCACTGAGCGCAGGGCAAGCTAGCCAGATAGAAGTTAAGCTCTCCTTGCAACATGGCAAATTGAACCTCCCCCACCCTCATTCAGATCTGGCGTTTGGAACTATTTTGGTTTTCATGTGACGTATGACCCTGAAGGTAAGCCTGTCATGGACAAAAGTAAAACAGTATGTCGGATGTGCCACGCAATGCTCAATTACATGGGTGGGAACTAGTGTGTTAGCGCAGTTAGCTCCTTAATGTGTTGGCCGTCCAGCCCCATGCACGGGGCGATCCGCGGTAGCTCGTTAACGGAGATTTGCCGTGTTGTGGCGTTAAGGTCATTTCAGATTAACGCTGACAGCACTAGTGGGAACACAACGAATATGACTGCACATTTACCTGGACATCATCCTAGTGCAAAGACAAGTGGAAGCAGACAAAAACAACAAGCACGCATGCTACAAACTTTACCTGCAGCCGTTAGCACATGATTCTCGTTATGGGGTTTAATATGCTGCTGAGAATATAGCCCAGAAGAAGCATATAGTATAGCTTTTATTTTGGAAAGAGACATTTCTCTGTAATAAACTCTCTTTTCCAAAGATGAGTGATTTCTCGATCAGATAGATTTATTTATTTTTTATTACTTTGTTGTTTCAGCAACATTAAATTTAAAAACTGTACTTTTGAGTTAAAATATATATTTATAATTTTAATAAATGACAAATTAAAAAGGCATGAACATTTTTTTTGTATCGAAAAAATATCGAACCGTGACACCAAAGTATCGAACCGAACTGAACCGTGAATTTTGTGTATCGTTGCACCCCTAGTATATATGTTTCTTGTGTGGGAAAATCCATGCAGATAAGCAGTTTCTGAAATACTATGCGACATTCAAAGTCACTTTAATCAACTTTCTTCCCTGTTCTGATGCTTGGTTTGACTACATACTTTAATGCACTTTAATGAGTTTCCATTATGAGATTGACTAGTTTTTGAGTTAAAGAGGTGTACCTAATAAAGTGGCCAGTGAGCTATATTGTTCATGTTCTTCTTTCATTTTTCTCTCACTCTGCAGAAGCTGGAACATAGAGGTTGTTAGTTGTGACGGTACGTTTCTGTGCTGCATGTAAAAAGTGAATTGTGACCAGTACTCAGATTACTTTTTGTTCCTCAGCAGCGCTACAGCCACGTAGCTGAAGGCTAACAGTGAGATTGGGTTAGCTTACATACAGTATCCCCACGTATCAGCACAAAGGCCTTTTGCACCTTTTGCGCTACAACTTCAAAGGATAATGTGCACACTGTCTCCACCCTACAAAAGCTGCTGCTCTATTTTTATATCCTGTGTGAAGTAAGATCAGGTGATCTGTGTTGTGAAAGCATGCCTGAAAATGTTTGTTTGATGTTTTCTGTGAAATGTGCAGATAATTGTACAGCTTGTGTAACGCGGGTGACATAATTATTTGCTGACTGATCCTGGAGCTCTGCCTCTACGTCTGCTGATTTAACCTGCGCCCGCAACTGCCAGCATTTTCGGGTTTCTGGTGCGGCTGGCAGATATCTGCCCATGGTTCTGAGATTGTGTTTCGACAAGCGTGTTCCCTCTTTTCCTCGCCACACAGACTGTTTACCTGCATGTCATCAAACCGTACTCAGACACGACTGGTCACCTGAGCTCGGATTCAAACGTAAGCCGGAGCGCTTCCCACGTCTACAGATCGGTATATTCAAATATTTGTTTAGAGGTTATTTGAGACTGTACTGAGATCGCTGGATACAGGAACTGTAAAATCTCTACTAGCAGCTCGAGTAAGTGGCCTTTGCTGCATCAGAGAAACGTGTCTAAACAGAAACAAATGAATAAATACATAAATCTGAGAACTCCTGCTTCTCTTTTGGTTTTGGTAGGTAGATGGAGCTACTCCCCTGTAGTTAACCTGGCTCAGCTTGAGCGACTCTCAGTGGGTCAGTCACACTCACACTTCCACTCATCACTGAGTTTCACTGAGTAATATGTGGCTTCACCGGTGGAAAGCTATCCTGTAAACTCACTCATTTCTCACTGTATTGGTTTGAAGATGAGTAATCATGTGCTCGTTCTTCTTCTGGCCTTCCCTTTGTTCACTTTTTTAATGAGAGGAGATTGAACAGTCAGCCTCAGCCCTTCCTTTCTTCTTTCCACAGGTATCGCTGCCGGCTTTTATTTGATTTGCGGACAGTTCAAATGAAGGCTCGGCGCACCGAATGGCCATCTGCTCTAACCTTGTTTCATCGACCATAAACAGACCGGCTCCATCAGCGAAAGAAAAAAAAAAGTCTTGGCCAAATATTTGCTGCTCTTCGACCCCATTTGGTTTACTGTGTTCTCTGTTTGCATTTCAATGACCCACGGTCAGTGTCAGAACGATGGCACGTGTGTCCCTGACGAGCTGTCCCCTGATAAGACGCCAGCGCGAGGGAAAGGCGCCGAGGCCTTGTGGGATAGGAGCGAGGGTGAAGGATGGAGCAAATACAGACAGGCTGCTGGTTCACACACACGTAACAGTCGAGCTCTGGTATCAGCCTCCTCACACACATCAAAAATCCCGCCGCAGTGCCAACCGGCTCCCCGATAACTGCAGAAGCCTCGTCCCCTTTTGTCTTGTGGCTCCCACCTTTATTGGCTTGTAAAATATCCTCTCCGAAGTGTCAGGAAAATGCGTAGTGGAGCAATTGTTATTCATTGCTTTATTATCTGAATGGCACTTGTTGACTAAATAACGCCTCCCACTGTGCTGCCTTCTCAGTCAAGCATAATGTAGTGCCTTTAATCCCAAACCTCCTAATTACTGCTCATGCAAATCGCAGATCAGGGGCTCAACAGATATGTTGAGAGGGCGAGAGGATAAGGGAATGCAGGCGAGCTGCATGCACGGGTGTGTTGCACTTTTTTTGGGGGGGTGGGGGTTGCTGCAGATATGGAATTAGCTGAGGAGGCTGGGATTGTGTGGATTAGAGATTTTACCCTGCGTGGTCTCCCTATGTGTAATTCATTTTGGCGTCCTTGAAATTGCTACTGTGAGAAATTCAGCAGCTGCAACAGCAGCACTCACAGCACTCAAAGAGCCCCCCCCCCTCCCCTCCCCCTCCTACACCCACAACACCCACACCACCAGCACCACTCCCACATTTCTCTGAAGCACGGCTGAAGCCGTTGGGGGTGTGAATGCAATGCTTTGGGTTCTTTTTGTGAAATTTGCAGCTCCTAAAAATATTTGAGTCTTTGTGGTGAACGGATGACATATTTCACAGACTGATGCCTCTCAATGTGAAACTGTAATCCTGTGAAAGTGTTTGAGAGTTGGTTTGCCCAAAACACCAAATATTTTTTCACCCTCAGCTGCATCATGCCGTGGAGCTCGTTTTGCTTTCATCTCTAGAGTTAGGTTTTTTTTTAAGCTTTTTTTTTTTGCTACCAGGAAACCCTGCTGCTAGATTTTCTCCTCCAGTTCTCCGAACATTAAGAAGTGACATCTGAGGAGCACCCTGGTTGCTTTCGCGTGGCCAGCCGTGAATGCTAACGGCTGGTAAACCGCCAGGAATCTCTGCTGCGTGTCAGAGCCCATCTTTATTTTCTTTGATTTTTCATATTAATAATAATGGATTGCATTTATATAGCGCTTTTCTAGGCACCCAAAGAGCTTTACAACTCCACTATTCATTCACACGCTGGTGCAGGCAAATCACAGTTGTAGCCACAGCTGCCCTGGAGGAGACGAGGCTGCCATATCGCACCATTGCCCCTCTGACCAACACCAGTAGGCGGTAGGGTAAAGTGTCTTGCCCAAGGACACAACAACCAGGACAGAGAGATCTGGGGGATTGAACTGGCAAGCTTCTGGTTACAGATGAGCTTCCCAACCCCCTGAACCACGGTCCACTGCCCATTAAAAGCATAAAATGATTTTTAAAAATCAGCAGCTTGAAGGTTCTAGGTTTACAAACTACCAGGAAACTGTTTCTGGAACATCTGGTGCATTGCTGCAGAGATCTTTGGATTATTAAATTTACTTTCAAGTTTACTCTTTGACCACTGCGGCACAACGACAGATATCTGTGCATCGTATATTCATATTAGTTATTAATTAAATAGTTTTTTCCGGTAAAGTTGGGCAACTTCAGTGTGGCGTTTTACTTTCGCCAAGACTCAAAAATCTTCTTTTGATTGTTTATGTCTCATTCATTATGCAGCAAACACAGAATGACAACCACCTTCTAACAAGATAAAATTGGTGGTTTCCTATTTGATTACAAGTAGACGCGTCAACCAACTTTAGATTGAAGTTTAGTTTAAGCCTGGTGGGAGGCAACCTGTCTCCAAACAATCACTGTCCAGCTCAGTCGACTGCGATCTCTTTCAGATTGGTGCAGGTTTTTGCCACAGACAGATGTGCCCTGATTAGTGTAACTCAACTCAACTGCTTTTATTCCTATACAAACAGCCAACTTCTGATTTACCAGCTTATCATACATAAGATCACGGTATTGAACAGATTGCCAACTTGAACCCATTTGCAAACTGATTCCATCTGACAGCAAATTTATCGCCATCTTGTCGCACCCAAGTCTCACTGATGACAACAGCTGACTGTAAACAGTTGCAGACCTTGTCATGAATTGGTAAATAAGGACTCATGCAGACTCATTAGGCAGGCATACATAACAAAAAACAGACCTTTATTTAGACTGTAGACCTGGATGCAAAATAACAAGTGCATGCACTGATGAACCAAGTCCAAAATGCAATGTCCAATAAATAAAGCCTAAGACACCAGCAAGGAAGCACTCACAGACAGTAACATGGAGGTTAACAGATGCTCTGAAGAAACAAAAGGAAGACAGTGCTGTAAATATTTACAGGGCAAATTAGGGGACGTGGACACAGCTAGGGAAAACACAGGTGCACAGAATCATACAATCAGACGGAGGTGTGAGATAAGGAGACAACTGTTACTAAAATAAAACAGGAAGTAACTAGCAAATACAAATGTTAAACACACAAGCATGATGGGAAGACTACAAAGTTTAAACAAGAACGATTCAATTTTTTTTTTTTATTGTCAATTTGCTACAAATAAACATACAGGATAATTAAAATGCTGTTTCTCTCTCACTTTAGCATAAAAGTAGGATTAATAAAAGATAAAGGACACTCCAGAGATGTACAGCTACAGCAGCAGGTATGATGTTGGTGTATGTGGTCACAGCAAAGTGCTAAAGGCAGCAGAATCTCAAAATCAACAATACAAAAAACCATTAAAGCTAAAAACTCTGAGACCATGACAGAACTGTTCCCTGTGCCACGCTCTCCGACCAATATTTTCTTTAGTATGACCGAACCTTAAGTGTCACCACAACGGCTCATCTGCCTCCATCTCACTCTGTCCTCACACCCTCCTCTGTCACACCAACCCTCTGCATGTCTTCCTTAACTACATCCCTGAACCTGCTCTGAGGTCTTCCTCTTTTCATCCCATCTGGCAGATCTTCATCATCCTCGTCGTCATTGAAAAATATTTATTTGCTTTGTGCTAAGAGGTAGGTGAGAAGACTGCCACTGCTCTCACATCCTTTTTATTTGATAATAGCAAAGCTAAAGCTAACTGGGAATTAGCATACTTTTGTTCTTCTTATTATTTTAAACAGAACAAAATGAGAAAGTAAACTTCTTCCTGTTTAAAGAGAGTTTTTCCTTCCCGCTGTCACCAAAGCGCTTGCTCATTGGGGGTCATATGACTGTTGGGGTTTTCTCTTTATTCTCCGTATTATTGTAGGGTCTCTTCCTTACTGAGGGAACTGTTGTTGTGTTGTTTTGTGCTGTTTAAATAAAATGCAATTAAACTTAACTGAAATGGAAATTAAATAATCTCCCACCTATACTTTGCACTTTCAGAAACAAACTCCTAGAAATACTTATTCAATTCAATTTAATTCAATTCAATTCAATTCAATTCAATAAAACTTTGCAACAACTCTGAGTTTCCACATGTTACATGCAATTTTGTCACTACTCTCTCTTTGCAACTATTTTATATTAAGCCTTTGTAAGTGGCTGACACTGCCTGTATTTTCACTTGCGTTCCATGCGCTTCTGTAAAGCTTGATTTAGACTTTTGCAGGAAATCTATGTCCTAACTTATGCAGTAACTGGAAACTCCTTTCATCCCTACACTGCAGCCTTTCACGCCTTTCAAGTTGACCTGACGTGTAGTTACGTTTCTCCAGAGGTGCACATCAGGTTACGTAGAAAGTTGCAGTATCCGGTTAAAATTGAGATCCAGTTATGGTGTAAATTACAACACAGAGCTGATGCAGAAGTATAATTAATGATCAGGGTTGACCAGTCAGGGTTGTTGCGGTCTCCGCTGAGGTGACTTTTAGTTATATTTCTGAGTTTTGAAAAAGATTTAAGACAGTTGCATAAATCTCACTGTACTCTTTGCACAAATCAAATCAGCTTATTTGATTAGTTAGGAAATCGAGTAAATTAATCCATTATAAGCCAGCTGGTCCTTATTTCTTTCAGGGTGTCATGACAGAAAAAGAAAAGCTCCTCAGGCACTGTGTGAATTATAGAAAACGTTGACAAACATAAAGGTTAGTAGCACAAGCAGCACGACACAGCTCCGGGAGTCAGGTGTTCATAAAACCGTCACATGCACTCATAAAACATGATTGCACTGCAGTTATAAGATAAACTCTGTTTCGCCTCCTCCCAAGGCCACTGAAGGGAGGAAATTAAAGCATTTTTTAAACCCAAACCAGAGTGTCACAAACTGCAGCTTTTAAAAATGCATGTGCATGTGATGAGGGCCACATTTTACGGAGCGTAACTCACCGTCAACATGGTCCCCGACTGCTACACCAGTGTGTGTTGCAGGGGGTCATAAAGTTCCTAGATGCTACCATAGATTCATAAAAATAAAGACCAAAGTGTCTCAGTGTGTTTGATGTGTAAATTTGAAGCTGCTTCTCTCAATACAAACAGTTTTGTTTAAAGTAGACAGTAAGATGACTATATCACCAATCATCTGACGTTGTGTAAAGCCACAGGGGCCTCAGTCGCAGTAAAAAAAAAACCTCCGAGCCCTCCACGCCCTCTCCTGTCAGCCTGAATGGTGCTGCAGATCTCGATCCTGCAACCGGTTCTCAGGTTTTAAAACATTTTGGCCTCAGGAGACAGGACGCACATGCTCAGATGCTTGTTTCATTCTTCGAGTGTTTGAGTGGCAGAACAACCAATGTTGAGGCCACAGGAACTAAAAGACCATATGGTGGTGCAACATAAAGCCATCAAACCATTTGCCCCTTGACACAGAGATACTCCTGCTAATAGGATGCCCTTACACCGTAAAAACAGTAAAGCTTTTCCATCATTATAGGGTCACATGTCTGGGGCTTGTTGGCCAACTTTTCCACCCCTCTAAAAAAGAAGCAAAAACCATTTCAGTCTGTTAAAACATGTTTTTACAACCTGGAGTTTAATCCCACTCAAAAGGTCACAGAATTATCCCACAGTCAGGAGAAAAAGTGGGGAGAAGAACCTCACGACATCATCCACAGTTGTCCTTTTCTTACATGCAGAACACGACAGGAGTTTGGGTGAAGAAGGTGTCTGGATAGAGCGTGCTTGCTGTGAATTCAGTGGACAATTATCAATCAGACATCAGACTGACTTTGTATAGGGATCTAAAGCGGTATCTGCTGTTTGATGTCTGATTCCATTGTGTCGAGCATTTGCTTTTGTTACCTGCACCACCCCCTCGGGTAATTCTCTAGAAAAGTTCAGGGCTGCGGTGCGTGTATGAAAACGGCTTATGAGGTCATGAGGTGATTTACAAGGAAGGGGGGGAAAGGAGGAACTAAAGGAGAGAGGATACATCAACTCTTGTGAGCTCCTAGCTCCCAGGCAGAGATCAAAGACTGAAAGTTAAACCTGCACACTCAGAAGTCAGCACTCCTGCTTTCAACATCTGAAAGCTGATGCTTCTGCAAGAACTTTCCTGTCACTGTGTAGACAAACAACTGCATCAGATTTGTGAGCGTGAGATTTCCCACTTTTAAATTTAATAGGGAAAAACATGTTTCCAGTGGATGGAAGTCTTTTTCACTAATCCCTGCTTCTTTACTAGAGAATTACAGGCAGCATTTCACCCATTCAATCCTCTGAAAGTCATTCAAATAAAATGAAGGATCACTTTCTATTTAAACTATTTGGAAACCAACACAAGATGATTGCTGTAATTTTATTTTTTATCAAGTGGCAGTTTGAGGATAAAAAATGAAGCCACCACAGTAGTACCAAAAATTCTTCTGTCCATTATCTTAAACTTATCCAAACTAAGTAGGATTTTCCAGATGTCCTTCTCCCCGGCTCAATGTGACCTTTCCAAACAGTTGGCATTAATGGAAAACCTCCAAATGGGGGCACCCAGAAAACCAGATGCCTGAACCGTCTCAGCAAACTACTTTTAACACAAGGGAGCAATGGCTCTGCTCTGAGCTCCCTTTGGATGTCTGAGCTCTCGATCCTTTCTCTACCGAAACTGAACTTGGCCGCAACCTTTTTCTGACTCTTTCAATCAGTATCCTGACCCCACGTCCTACGCTGCAACGTAGTCGGACCGTTAAATTAAAAAGTTTGCCTTTTGACTCAGCTCTCTCTTGACCACAGCAGTCCATTATAACACCTGCATTTCTGCTGACGCCACAGCAATAGCCCGGTCGAAACCCAACCCAGAGGGACTCTTAGATCCACCATACTCACCATGGCCTCAGACTTGGAAGCGCTGACTCTTATCCCAGCCATTTCACACTCTGCTGCAAGAAACACTCCAATGGGTGCTCAAGGTCATGTTCTGGCACATTCCAGTTCCTTAAATGGCTCCATAGGCTCCTTTTATAAAATGGTGAGCTTTTATTGACAGCCTGGTACAGAAACTGATGTGGTTTCTGTAGCTAATTTCCCCTTTTTGAATTGTATTAAAACTTAAAGTTATGCAATATTAGACACTGGACTGCTTTGAGTGACATTTAGGTGCAGACTAGACTTTAGTTACCGCCGCTAATCTGAGTTAGCGACAGTAACGCAAAGACTGTTTGCTGTGTTGGTGCCTGTTTTAATTGATTCATCTACCAAATAAAATGGCTTGCTGTCGTGTTAATTGTGCTAACAACTTATCCAAGCAGTCATTTCAGGTAATTATCAGGTATCTGCTAATGCTATGTATACATCTTGCTAGCTAATGTTAGCCAAAAGCTGAGCACTGTGATCTGTTCAATATAGTCCTTTCCCACCAACACCAAACATCCAAAAATGCCTTCAAAACATTAGGTGTTGTCACAGTAAGGACATTTGACTCACATATTTCTAACATATTGTCATGTACACATTGAGGTTTTGGTTGCTAGGGAAATATATGTACTCCCAGACTAGTTGGCAGTGGTTGCTGGAGGTTGCTGCCTCTCACCAGGTGAAAGCAGTTGAAAATAAGCTGCTACACTAAAAGCCTCCCAGTGATTGATTTAGTTAGTAGCAGGTTCCCATGGTTGCCTGTAGTTTTTCATGTTTGTTTGCAGATTAGAGCTACAACCATCATGTTTCATAAGGCAAATGGTCGCTGTTTCTGGTTTGTATTTCACTTTTCAGTTTCTCCAGAGCTCAGCGAGTAGCACACAGTGTTAGTGGACAAGTCCATCACATGTAAACTACAGGTGACCGCAGCAACGTGCTAGTGACCAAAGCAATCACAAGGAGGTTTTTTTTTTTGTCAGTCCGTTGGGGAATCCACATTTTAAAATACACAAGGGTCACTGACCTGTGTAGGCTTGTGTGACTGGGGCTTTCCCATTCGTCTGTCACAGCGAATTTGGCATTATACAGAGAAGCAGTCGTTAAACTGCACGCTGTCCAGCACAACACAGCAATGCATTGCCATCACAGCCTATATGTGCTGAGTGGGTGGTGGTAACCCCTATGTTGCAGACACCTGTTTGCTCATTGGGAAGTAAACATTAATGTTAAATGTAAATGTCAAGAAGTCAGCACAACCTCAACACAGCCTCTGATCTTTAATGTCTCAACAAACACCAAAAAATGACCAAAATAAGGGATACAGAGTCTGTAGAAACTCTCAAACATAAGCCCCATATAAAGCTGACTGAAGAGGATTTATTTGTAATTTTTCAAGGGTTAATAAAGCAGCAAACTGCTGACTGGAAACAAAGGTTGGCCAAATGGCAATGAGGATCTCTGTATTAAGCTGCGCTGGCTCACCTTGGCTTGTAAGCAGTCTCTCATCCAGCTCAGTCCTCTAAAGCGCAGATGGCCCTCAAAAATGACATCTGCCAGGTGACTGAGGCCCCATGTTTGCAATCTCAGCATTTTGATTGAGGTTAAGTGAAGGCTGTTCATTGTGCTTTGGGCCCCAGTGTGTGACTCTTACCTGGGATTATATCCCTCCATTAGTTAATCACCCACGCGCTAAACCTCCTAAACCCAGCGCTCGAACAATAGAACACATCTCACACAATCAATCAGCTTTTTACGGCAGCGCTCGGAGAGATTCTTTGCCGGGCCACATATTATTCATATTGGCCATAAATTGGTTGTTTCTGGTGTCACATCTGCTGAGCTTTATCTCTTAAAAGGAAGTCTGGCATCCACGTGTAGGCATTTTAAGTAAATTACTAAACGCATTCCCCCTTTACCGGCATGATCACTTTATTGTCATTAAAGAGGTTTTACTGCTTTGATGTGTGAGGCTGTAACTCTCAGTGGGTGGTAAACGTCCAGACGCGGTGGGAACATGATTGCGTAGTTCTGGATGAAAGTTCTTAGATAACAGCCCTGTTTCATTCATTGCATAATTTACCCAGAACCCAAAGCACCGGGTCACTCTGACCACATCTGGTGGACACCCACATTACAGGAAGGGTAAGTGAATTCCTAAAAAAAATGAAAAAGAAAAACACATAAACAGCATGAGCTCATTGATTTGCCAATGATTAAGCAAGGTTCCCCTGATATTATGACATAGTCACCATGCACATCTCTTTCATCATTTGCTCACTTTTGTCACATTCAGTGCATCTGCAATAAATGGTAAAGATAGTAATTTCAGAAGAATTTAATTTTTTCAGGAGTAAAGAAAAAAACAAAAAACAGAAGCTGACAGTGAGCTGCAAAGTTTAGTAACCTGTGAGCTTTGCTTTACCCTGCTTCCCAAATGAGGCAGGGCATGGGAGAGTGTTAAATGTCTTCAGTAGAGCCATTCATAGTCTCTCTACCGCTGGAAACGCTGGCGAGGAATTCAGGGAATGCAACTTCTCGGCAGAGATCAAAAGGGTTGAACATTAACTGCTCTGAACTCTTCAGCCCTCCAGTGCTGCTCCCAGGGACTGCTCCTCAAGTTCAAGGGTCCCGCAGGAGCCCTGTTGAATGCTCAGTGTCAATAACAAGTACATCACATGGAGCGATTACACGTGAAGCCGCGGGTCATCCCTTTTTTCTGGCCCCAGTGCCCTGCCAAGTGCCTCCAGCATCTCACACACACACACACACACACACACACACACACACACGGAAACCTTCTGATGATTAGGTCCACTTACACCTGGAGCAGGAAGGAGGTGATAAACAGATATATAGAAATATGTTCAAGAATAATCAGCCGCAGATATATTTTGCAAGAGTAGACGGCTACTCTCCAGGTGATATTTCAACACCTGCCTGCAGAGGTTTGTCTTCATCAGTCACGGTAAATAACCCCAAATGGGTGCCTCACATATCTAGGAACTGTGTCAGCAGCCTGCAAATGAGTGTGCCCAAAGATAAATGAACCAGATTAGCAACCATAAATACATGATCTTTGCACTGAGATGCCTCTGGTCCCTGCAGTGCACCATCTCTGCTGATCTCACTTGGATCCACAACACAAAAGCCCTGAGAAAGAATAACCTGGACCAGAAGCTGCTGCTGGCCTACTGCTCCTCAGTGGAGAGCGTGCTCTCCTACTGCCTGGGCTTTTGCGCAGAGTGTAACTAACACTGTCCAAAAAAATCATTGGCTGCCCTCTGCCACCCCTGGAGGCCATCCCCAGATCCTCCTGTCTCCCAAACACCAGGACCATCACAGATGACCCCTTGCACCCACCCCACCGCCTGTTTGACGCCTCAGGTCAGTTAGGTCCCACAACAGCTTCTTCCCCTGGGTCATTCAGACTGTTAAAAAACACTGCCCACCCCACACCCCACCCCTGCCCACTCACTGCACCAATCTGAGCCATGGTCTGAGTAAACCCTCACCACTCAGGCCACTCACTCCATACTCAAACCAAGTCCTGCACACTCCTTCCAACCACTTTGTTCTCCATTGTGTGCCTTCCTCTTTCCTAGCAGTCTTTCAGGCCTTTTTACTTTATGAGCCAATTGGAAATCTAATTCAGGCCTGTTAAATTCACGTTTTATTTCAAGCCACATAAGGAGGAAAAAAAGCCACACACACTTACAGTACGCACACACTCATAATACAGCTGAGAAGGGATTAGTGTCATATGCTACAACTGTCATACATAGAGTATCTTTTTGCGGATCCTTGGCAGTCCTCCCGAGTAGTAAGCAGCTACTACTGAACAGGACTTTGGGTGGGTGCCATGTTTTGACAGTGAAGGATTGCAACGTTCGTGCAACAGCTGTGGGTCTCTGTCACAGGGCAGGAATCAGAGGTAACAGAGTTCATTGGGTGATGCTCCGGTGTAGCAGCCTTCTCATGGAAGCAGCTCAACCAGCTCCCCTCTGGACAGATTTATGACCCAGCAAATGAACCTTAAAGCGGGATGCTCCGAGGAGCCGGAAGCTTGGGTGTGGACGAATCTCAATGTCAGCTATGGTTGAACTTATTAAAACTGTTGGCCTAAAAATACTCTGCTTTAAAGATCTGCGTACATGTGATTTAAATGTTATAAACTTTATTTTCCAGCATGTTTGCCTTTGATAGGGCAAAGATGATTGGTGAATATATGCATGCATGTCTAATGAGTTTCTTTACAAGACTACCCAGACTTGTGGTTCTTGGAGTATTTAAAAGTAGAATGGGAGGAAGAGCCTTCAGCTTTCAGGCCCCTCTTCAGTGGAACCAGCTCCCAGTTTGGATTCAGGAGACAGACACCCTCTTTACTTTTAAGATTAGCCTTTAAACTTTCCTCTTTGATAAAGAATATATTTATTTCTGGATCAGGTGACCCAGAATTCTCCCTTTGTTACGCTGCAATAGATCAAGGCTGCTGGGGACTTCCCATGATGCACTGAGTGTTTCTTCTTCACTCATGTTTTTCCCCCCCACGCAACATGTATTTATTCACCACTCTGCATTTAATCATTACTTATTATTAATCTCTGACTCTCTTCTGCAGCGTATCTTTTGTCATATTTCCCTCCCCTACCTGAGCCTGGTTCTTCCTGTTAAAAGGGAGTTTTTCTTTCCCACTGTCACCAAGTGCTTGCTCATATGGGCTTGTCTGATTGTTGTGGTTTCTATTATTGTAGGGTTTTTACACTATAAAGCACCTTGAGGTGACTGCTGTTGCAATTTGGTGCTATATAGATAGAACTGAATTAGAATTAGAACTGAAGATTGTGTTTCTATCGTCATTTTCCACAAATGCACTGAAGGCCTTTCTCTTCAAGACATTACCAGAAAAACATCTGATGCAAATGACTAGCTAAGGCAAGATAAATGATCTTTAACCGCTTAGGTCTGTGTGATGCTGAATTCAGCAATGTGTGAAAAGAGCTCATTAATACACTATATTGAGGGGGCGTCCATAGCAGTGCTCCGTCCTGCACGCTCTAAATCACGGGGAGTGTTTCCAGTGGTCTGAACCTCTGTGGACTGCTGTGAGGTACATGTGAGAAAGGATAACTGTAAAAAAAATTGAACATCCGATTTTCCCCCAAATACCATGGGACATCAAAGGCCTGGCAATTTTCTGGACTCATGTTAATTATTAAGTTTTGATTCCTCTTGATGATACCAGAATTATCATCATCATTATCGCGACTGTCTGTCTATGTGCATGTTTTGTTTTTATAGCCATTCCATGTAGTTAATACTTCCTCTAAATTTCAGACACAGCTAACTGGGC
Organism: Haplochromis burtoni; assembly: GCF_018398535.1. Lineage (NCBI taxonomy): Eukaryota > Metazoa > Chordata > Actinopteri > Cichliformes > Cichlidae > Haplochromis > Haplochromis burtoni. Next base: position 1,767,655 of record NW_024582419.1, read on the forward strand.
ACAGCCAACATCTTTTGCCATTTTTTTCCTGAATGAGCTGCATACCCACTTCTGCTGTTATTACAACAAGAGCTGGATTTCCCTTTTTCTCAGTTTTTATTTGTATTTCATTTTGACTTTTTATTTCAGTTTAGTTTCAGTTCATTTCCAGAGCGGTTTTATTGTTTCAGTTTAGGTTTTTTTTATTAGTTTCAGTGTCAGTTTTGGTCTTTTTACTTATTATTGAATGGACGGCATGTGCAAGAGGGAGGATTTGGGAAAATCATTTAATGACTACTAAAACACTGTGATTTTTCAGCTTTTCGTGTATTTTGAAACTGGGTTTGTTGGAGATCTCTCTTGAAAGCACTTTGAATCATTTTTTCATTTCTCAAAAAAAAGTTCAGTGGAGTAGATCGTGAGTGGACAGAAACCAAGTATCAACCCTGTGGAGCCAGTATCGATCTGACACCAATATCAGCGTTGGTATCGATACTATCGATATTTGGATCTGCCCACCTCTAAATTTATTTCATTTGCCAAGTTCATAAAATTGTTTCATTTAGTTGATATTTTTTCTAAAAGTCTCATTTTTAATTTAGGTAACTAAAGTGCTTTTAGCTAGTTTTAGTTAACTATAATAACCTTACTTTCAACGGACTCTTGTTGGGGCTTCCTTTCGATCAGCCAGGTACAAGAGTTTGTAAAGGTCTGCAAACACCCGCTGTAACTGCCGACTGTGTATTTACAACACAGTCATGTGCAACTGCTTTCAGTTCTAAGGATTTATTTATGGGGACATTATAAAATATTATCTTGCCCTTGCATGCTAAAATTATCCAAACACAACCGCAGAAGAACAACAAAACGTAACATATGTGTTGTTTATTTATTAAGAAAAAAGCAAAAGCCAAAATGCAGAAGTAGGGAGAGAAGAAAAAGATTTCATATCTTGAAGAACTACATTTAGCAGTAATAACTTGAAGCGATCGTTTTTTGTGAGACTTTTATCTACATTTGTTTAATGATGCACGATTCTGCCACAGCATTTCAGTGGGGTTGAGGTCTGGACCTTGACAGCACCATTGCAGCACCTTGAGACGTTTCTTATTCAGCTGTTCTGTTGTAGCTTTGCTGTTGTGCTTCAGATAATTGTCCGATTGCATGACCCAGTTTCAGCCAAGCTTCAGCTATCAGATGGGTGCCTCACATTTGACTCTCGAGTACTTTTATATACAGAGGAGCTCGTGGTCGGCTCTCCGACTGCAAGGTGGCCAGGTCCTGTGGCTGCAAAACAAGATCATATCATCGCCCCTCCACCACTGTGCTTAACATTTGGTATGAGTGTTTTGTGCTGATATGCTGTTTTCTCCAAAGGTGCTGCAGTGCATTATGGCAAAACATTTCCACTTTGGTTTTGTCTATTATCATTGTTCCAGTCCTGTAGTTTGTTCAGATGCAAACATAAGCGATGCTGCCACATTCTTCTGCAAACCCTTCCACGCAAACCATACTTGTTCAGTCGTTTTCTAGTTGTACTGTCATGAACTTTAACATGCTGAGACCTGTAGAGTCTGATATGTGGCTTGTGGGGTTTCTTTTTCAGTTTCTCTGAGCATCTTTCTTTCAGCATTTGCGCTTGGGACGAATTATTGGGTATTTTTGAAAACGCAGATTTTTCTATGCGTTTGCACCTTTCGTCAACGTAAATGGCGTTTTCGGTCACTGAAAACAGAGATTTTTAAAAACTCCGGCCAGGGTGGATATTTTTGAAAACTCAGTTTTTGCATTTACGTGTGGACGAGAAAAACGCAGCGTCAAAGGTGTGCGCCTTTTTTGACGTCACACTGTGCGCCACATTATTGTTTCGGTGAAATGAATTTCTACAATACTGTTACTGTTAATTGTACTAGTGTTTAAATGCTTACATATACACACACAGTTACTGTCCCTCCACACATACGACTCGGTTCTGCTTCTATGCCCCATCCTTGTTTACTATTTCCCACCGAGGCTTCTAGACTTCTGATTGGCCAACATTTCTACACGGTTAGGAATATATCGCCACCTGTTGCTTTGGCATGTTCCTAGCAGCGTTTTCCTTCATTTTTGCGTTTAGGTGTGGACGGGATTATTTTTTAAAACGAAAACGGAAAATCTCTGTTTTCAAAAATACCCGTGTACGTGTGGACGTACCCTGATTCTGCATTTTGTCTTAATTGTTGTTAAATAAGTAAAGACACAGTGTAAAAAAAAGTGTAAAAAATCACAATGTGCTGTTTACCTGAGGTTGTATTTCACTACAGTTTTTTATGTCCTCATATGTAAAACCTTAGAAGTCAGGGTGACTCTGTGATCTGTGGTTTATTTGCTACAAAGTGAATAAAAGAAAAAAACTGAATGAACAAACTCAAAGTGTGGTGATCCACTTTTTTTTTTAATCAATGAATATATTTTTTGTCAGGTGTTGTTGCAGCTTTCAGAGTACCCAGAAATTTAGATCTTATACTTGTTGACTTTACACAGACAGACACAATATTAACAATCTATTGTTACATAATCTAGCTTTATTGGTAAAATTGCTATTTTCTTTAGAATTTTGTGTGAATGTTGTGCAATATGTCAGCATATGTCGCCACATGTGGCGGTTTGATGTCTCTGTCGTAGTTTTGCAACTTATTGCACTTGTTTTCTTTATGTCTGTGTACTTATTTCTCTTTATTTTGTATATTTCTTTAATAGCTGTGCATCTTTTGGTAGATATTTGTGAAGTTCTTTTCTCTCTTTTGTTTGTCCATCTTATACTGTAGATCATTTTGGGTCTCCAGTCACCTAACAAATATTTACGGTCACTTCATAAAAGGCTCTAGAGGAGAGGCTTGCACTCACTGGAAAAGCTCCACGAATGACGTGGTGGGTCACGTTTGTTGCGAGCACGGGTCAGGGCTCAGCTGAGGTGGCCTTAAGCCCAAAACCCTGCACGATGGAGCTATTTCGGTCGAAAGTTAGTAATGACATGCATACTTGTGTGCACAGCAGAGATACAGAGGGCCCTTCATGTACACACCATCCACGAGTCTCCTCCTCCGTGAGCTAACACAGCAACCCATTCACTGTCCGTCACACTGCAGCACATGATCCTCACGCCCATGGCCGTCCTAATCAGACCATTTATGAACGTGGTGGCGTATAAAAGGGACATTTCGTCTTGCGGCCGTGACTGCGCACAAAGACGATAATTGATTTATTCAGTTTCAATAATAAAAGCTTCTTCATGAGGTCAATGGCGTTATTCCCCCAGAGTCATCACTGTCTGTTGAATCATCAAATGTTCTCCCTCGGTGACCTTTTCTTTTTCCCTTTGCGTCTGATCACTTGATAGTAAACAGAGAAACGGTGGATTAATTTCAGCCGCCGTGGAGATGCACTCAGTGATCTCAGCTTTTTCTGGAGCTGGACTGTCATTTGTGGACACACATGATTCTATGCTGCCTCTCCAGAGCTATACTCACGCACAAAAACAGCAGGCGCTATATTAGAAGGGAGATGCCGAAAATTACAAGCTTTGATCCACTTGTGGTTTCTGCATGTGTCAGAGAGAGCAGGAACTGTTTTCTCGCTCTAACATCACAAGGTCTCAAAGGCTCTTCAGATCTCTGTGCGGAGATATCTGCTGCTATCTCTTTGTCTCCATGAGTCAAGTGAACGTGCCCAATTTAATGAAAGTGCACGGGTTGGTGTGGGTGCGCATGTTATTGAATCAGGAAGCCCTGTGATGTCATTGTCGAATATGCTAAAATCGGCGAATCTCTCGTTTCTTATCAGCGGCATCTGTCAATACAACTTCCTGTCTGATTTAAAGCACTCTGCTCTGACAAGAAGCGAACTGCAGACAATTTGCATGTGTGACCTGAAGTACTCACATGATCCAATGCCCCTGACATTTCTTTTCCACTATAGGTCTCTCTAATGCAACTTTCAAATTGTGACACCAAGATGTCACTTTAAGAACTTTAAAATAGAGGTTTGAAAAAATAAAAAGCTGTTAAAGTGAAATAAACCTTTAATTAGATTTAATGTGCTGCTGATAAACGCTCCATAGGGCATTGGTGACACAAATAAAAAGCCCATTAGAGTAGTAACTCTAGCACGTGCTGTTTATAGTACTACACTGACTCACCTGTCCAGTAGCTGTTTGCACTTATACCTTGTTCATACTTCCCATGGTTGCCCTCACAAAAAGAGGGGAGTACAAAAAGTGCAAACATGCACCACGCTTTGCTGCTTCTCGACCTCCCAATTTTTGTAACTCTGCACAAGAGGTGTAGCAAGGCTGAAGCAAAAAGTGTACAATCGATGCCAGGTAAGCGTAGGAGCTCAGATATCCCCAGGTCATACAGACAGGAAGACGCTGTCACAGCCTGAAAAGTTACACTTTGGAAGGAATTTGGAAAAATCTGCTACGCTGCTTCTTGTTTCGACAGTAATGAGGCTGTGGTTATGTCACAACTGATGCGTGCAACATCCAATGAGGTGGATCCATCAGCGGGTACATTCAAAGAGAAGAAAGAGGCAACAATATATTGTTGTATGTGTCATTAATAGCAGTATACTGGGGTTTAAAGTGGGCCGGAATAATCTGGAACAGTGTTTTTGGTGCAGATGTTCCGGTCACGGTACTTCAGTATCTAGCTAGCGCTACAGAAGAGGAGTGAGTGGAAAGAGAGTAACAATTTTGAGTGTCAGGTAATTTCAAGTGCAATGTTTCTATCAGCTCAACAACTATCAGCAAACACGTAAACCTTTCGGTTGCAGTTTGCTGCACAGTGTGTTGCTAGCTAAAGGTACAGCTCCTGGATTTCCCAGGAAGAGAAAAGATGTAAGAAAGACAGGACAGGAGATGATGAAGAAGAGAGGTTATATTTAAAGGTAAGGACTGCTGATGGGGATTTAATGAACTAGAAAATTAAAGCTCACATCTTATATTTGGACAAGATATCGAATATGTAATATATAGTATGATATTAAGTTTTGTGTTTTTTTCATATTCTGAAACATCCTGCAAGACAAACTGAGATTTACTAAGTTTGTCTTATTAAAAGGTTCTATGAAAGTACTTAAAGGGTTTAGTGCGACACAAAGCTGATCACACTGTAGTGAATTTACAGTCAATAACTGTGTTACACTGGTGCAGAGCCGCACGGTCAGAGTTTGGTTATTTCAACTGTAGCAGAGATCAGTTTGAACAAAGTTAATGATAAATTTATTCATTTAATTCCACATTTATACTAACTTTATACTGACTGGTAGAAAGACGGTAAAAGAAAAAAGTATACTGTCAGTTTAGGGTGATGGAAATCAGCCAGTATAACTCATGAAATATTGCGTAACATCTTGTTGAATTTTGTTGCGTAACTCCGCAAAGAGCAGTAAACCTCAGAGCAGCAGCAGCAGTCTCACAGGTCAGCTGATTACAGATGATTCTTTTCCCCCTGCTGGGCGACTAAAACCGATCTTAGGGTTCCTCCACCTGCCAATTCCACTTTAATGCCTGAGATTTCATTTTTCTGTTTAGGTGTGGAGGCAATGTTTAAAAGAAAAAAATTGTATTCTCATGTACTAACATAATTTTATTGTTATACTAACATAGCACAAAATTTGCTGGTACAAATATCCTCCAAAGACCAAGTATGTGTACTTTAAACACATCTGGCTATTTCATTAGCATGATGAGAAATACTGTTAACAGCTGCTATGTTGCTGCGGAGCCTGACTCCATCTGTTCCACAGAGATCAAACACAGAGCCATGCTAGCCAGAACCAGCCCGCTGGAGGATCTAATCCATTCGAAATCAATAGTTTTGCAAAGAAGTCAAAATTGCAGTGAACGTGGGTGTCGTTTTTCTTCCCACTGTATTTTGCACCAATAGATCACATCATGAGAGCAATTTGAGCCAGACATCTGAATCGCTTTCACTTTTACAGCCTTGTTACTGACTTAGGTTATAACTGTAACACTGAACTGTGACAGTGAAACCTGCCTACACATTTCTTTAATTTACGATGGTAGAGTTTCTTTTTAATGAGAAAGACTGAATCTGGAAAAACTGAGACATATTGTTTAAATGGCACTTAGCTTTTTTAAGACACGTCAAGTTGATCAGCAACTGTTTTTCTTTCAAGATTTCAGCACCAACTCTATGCTAAAAGGATGGGAAACCTCTGAATCATGCTTTGGTTCAGCTGGAGAGACTGAAATCCATGTGACAGATCCCTAAACATATATTTACCAATGGAAACAAGAAGGGATTTCTGAAAATACTACCTAGAATAAATTGCATAAGCAAAAGTAAGACGTATAAAGTCATAGTCATGTTTTACTGAAAGTCACGCATAAGTATAGGGAGGCCATACTTATGGGGAATGGTGTTTGTGAGTCACTGCTTATTAGAGCAATATCATCAGCGAACGGAAGTAATTGCAGTCGGCAAGCAGTGACATGATGGATGGAATCGCAACAGGTATGATGATTTATGCTTTTCTGTTTTTTAATTTTATGCATTTATTTATTAGATTAAAAATATTGAGGTAGGCAGAATATTTGGGTGTCAGCATCACTTCCAAAAGTAACTGTATTTTAGGGCCTTAAAGTGGACGTCAGGTGAAAGCGAAGTTAGAAAAGCTTCACCTGCATCTGAGAGCTTTCATCGGCAGACTGACTACGAGGTATATGAATATAAAACTTATATATATATACATATTTATATAATGAATTATGAACAAAACAACATAAGCAAACACTTGTGAAGCAACTTAAAAATGTTGCTTGGTTTGTGCATGCGTGCAGACACAAACGCACTTAAGGAAGGTATATTACTAATAAAGACTGAGCCAATAACAGCAACAAAGAAGAAGTTTCAGCACTTAACCATATTTAATCTGACTCGCAAATGGGAAATGTTCATCTTAGATTATCAGTAACTTTAGGGCGCAGTCACTGCCCCCCTTATCGGTGACATAAAACGCAAAAGATTAAATCTGCTATAAAGAAAGGTAGTGAATGAATGAATGACTCTAGTTATCACACTGAATACACATACATTACTCATGTATTTACACTCTCGATGTTCATGCAATTACAGATGTGGATGGCGCATAACTGGCTGCGACTCCTCAGTGTTTTATTGGTGCATAATTTGCTTTTAAATTACAGTTGTACCAAGTCAGAAACATGCGGCCTTAACCTGCCCACAGAGCTAAATACTGTGGTGCTCGTCTGTGAAGTGAAGCCTCCCTGGGTAAACTTCAAACAGCTTGGTCATTAATAATTCTGATTAAGGATGTAGTCTGCCCAATATTTGCAATTCTGATAACTGATACTTGGCGAAGACGGGAGATGGGCGCATTAAGGCGGCCTGGGGGAATTTAACTTGGAAAGGTGAGTGGTGTCTAGTACTGCAAGCTTTCCTCAATTATACCTCAGAAAAAGCTGACAACACCCACAGAGCGCTTTGGTCTTGAGGGAGCTTAAAAAAATATCTCCACAACTGCCTCTTAAATTATTCTTGTCCAAATTAGTCTGTGTGTTTTGCTGATGAATATTTCATGCACCTTTTTTCCATTTATTACGGTTAATACTGTATGTTAACTTCTTACCCCGTCATATCAAGGCTGGACCAAAGTATGCTGATTTAAACGCACAAAGGGGAAACTGCAGTTTTATTTTAGGTCCGCGCTACGAAGAATATGGTCTGCATTCTGTGAACGCGCGACACCATCATTCCTAGAAGTGTCAGAGCTGATGAACGTGCGAGGGCTTCATTCAAGTTGTGATATTTAAAGCGACAAGTTTTGTTTTTTTTAAAAAAGACACACTGACTTCCGTCTGAAAATGTAGTGATGCAATTTCCTTGTAGTCTTGTGCAATTTAAATGTTAAACCTCAAGCCTTTAAGATTAACAGCAGTTTGTCTGCTAAATGCATCCCCCTCCCGAAACAGGGCTTAAAGTGAAAGGGGGGTGTTTGTTTTTATTCTGCTTTCACATTCTGTCAGCTGTAAAGCAGTTCTGAGAAAGCAGCTCTGGCTTATGTTAGTTTGCCTAACCAGTGTTCACACACCCGTGCCAACTGACCCTTTCTCAGGAGGGTGGGCGAAGAGCGGCAGGGAAACCCACTAACGTAAACCCAGCAGGTAAACACGCGCGTGAGAAGTCCCGTCCTCGCCTGAGCCGACAAACCAGCCCTCAACAACACGCTCGGCTCCCTTGGATTTCACAGAGATTGCTCGCTGCCTGCAACCTGATCGCCGCTTTTCTCCTTTCTCATGCCCTGTCTAAATGTCAGCATCTGTGTAAACGCTAAGGTAATTCGCATGTGGCCTCCCTGCTGCGAGCGTGGAAAGAGCAGAGGATGATTTAAAGAGGATGAGTCAGTGCGCACATCCTCTTAAAGATCAGCTGCCTCTGTGTTAATTATTATTACCAGATAATAGGGCTTCTCATGGTTGTCGTTTTTAAGGAGAGACCAGGTGATATATGAATGTACATTACTGGTATGCGTAATTCAAAAGAAGAGTCTTGAGTCAGGTGTGATTGGGTGGAACACATAATGTGTTTCAGGTTAGGGGTACAAAATATTCAGTGGATGCTTGAAGAATTGAAAGCTTACCAGGGGAAGCCCCCAGGCAAACACCAATGTAATTTACAAATCATTTAGAGTGAGAGCAGCACTAGTTTTCATAGCCGGTACATATGCATAAAGAGAGCAGCAACTTCCCCTAACCATGACTCAGAGTGAAGATGCTGAACAAAACAGATTAAGCTAAGTTGAATTTTCAATACCTATATGGCTGTGCACTTTCCACAGCCATCAACGGCATCTTTCTGAGGAATAAAAAAAAAAAAAAACCTTGTCGTGTTTTATTGTGTGACAATGTTTGAGGTTTTTTTCTTTTAAGCTGAGGTGTGAGATGAGTGTAATGCAGACAGTTGTAGACTTGTCAAAAGTCTGCGTGACAGTTTCATTAGCCCGTTCGAGACAGAAAAAAAAAAAAGCATAAATGCAAATGCATGTCAAGAGTCACTGCAAGTGTTTGTCATCATAAACTGTTTTCGCGCATGAACTCCAGACGATGTCGAATCAGGTCAGGGCATCATCTGAAGGTGTCATGTCGTGCACAGATTCTCCTGAGCAGGAGGCAGGTTCACTGCGAGAAACACTGATTGGTTCGGGCGAGGGCACTTCCTGGATTGAGAGACATGTGACGTGCACTCGTTCCGCCGGGAGTTCTGTTACTTGTGCTTTTCTCATACGGATGCAATCAGACCGCACACAGACTGTTTAATTTTTGTGATCCCAAATGCGCTGCCGTCAGGTCATCTCTAAAATATTTTAAATTAAAACAAAACTCAGGGCTGAAGTTGTTTTCTTCTGCATGAGTTGAAACAGCCATAAAATCTGTGTTTTTATGTTGTTACAAGTAACAGGTATTCTTTACTTTGTTATATAGAAACAAAATTAATAGAACACATGTAAAAGATTATATACTCACTGTCCACTTTGTTAGTTTCAGCTCCTCGTTAACTAATCAGCCAATCACATTATAGAAACTCAATGGACAAAGGCATGTAGACATGATCAAGATGATAAGATGATGGCTGAAGTTCAACCTGAACAATAGAATAGAGAAGAAAGGTGCCTTTTAATGCCTGTTTGTTGGTACCAGATAAGCCGGTCTGAGCATTTCAGAAATTGCTGATCAGAAAAAGAGAAAATATCCAGTGAGCAACAGTTCACTGTGTGAAAATGTCTAGTTGATGTCACAGGATAATGGTTAGACTGCTTTGAGCAGATGGGAAGTCAACAGCTACTTAAATAACCACTCATTACCACTAAAGTATGCAGAAGAGCATCTCTGAATGCACAATGCTTCACACCCAAAAGCAGATAGTCTACAACTACAGAAAACCACACTGGATGTCATAACTGTCAGTGAAAAACAGGAAATTGAGGCTGCAGTTCACAGTTTGGGGTCACCAAAATTGGGTGATTGGAACTTTTCCTGGTCTGATAACTCTCAGTTTTTGTTCCGACATTCAGATGCTAGGGTCAGAATTTAGCACAAAAAACACGAACAAGGTGTAACGGTGTGGGGGATATTTTCTGGACAAACTTTGGGCACCTCAGTACAAACTGAGCATCATTTAAACGCCACAGCCTACCTGAGTGTTGTTGCTGACCATGTCCATCCCTTTACGACCACAGTGTACTGCTTTCAACTGTTAGACAAATCAGACTGTTCACTGCAGTCAAATGGCCTTCAGAGTCTCAGCATCTCAGTCCAATAGAGCTTCTTTGACTTGTGGTTGAATAGTAGATGTGCAGCCGACAAATCTGCAGCAAATGTGTGATGCTGTCATGTCAACATGGACCAAAATCTCAGAGGAATGTTTCCAGCACCTTTTTGAATCTGTACCACAAAGAATTAAAGCAGCTCTGCAGGAAAAAACAGATCCCAAGGTTTACCTAATGATGCCTAAAAACGTAATTAGTAACATATCTAACGTATTGCTTCCCGTACGCTGTGTCTGCTCTGAGCTTTACATACACTGGTACATCTTTGTAGTCGGGGTAGAGCCGCTCTGACTGTTTCCTTCTGTTTTCAGTGTTTATGCTAGCTAAGCGAATTACTTCTTGGATCCAACTCCATACTTTGCATACACAGTACACACTAAGTCAGACTGATCTTATCACCTTACTCTGGCAAGAAATCAAACTGTGTTTCCCAAAGTCAGCTGTTTACCTTTAACCCACTTACAGTGTTATGTGAAGCTAGCAATAAGGCTACCTATCAGTGTTTACATATATGATTGCTCCCAATGCTTTCCACCCTGGAAGAAGTAAATCAGAAGAAAAGATAAAAACGACTGAAAAAGCACTAACCTTAACTTTCATAAACATTATTACACTCTTTATTTGAACTCTTTTTGCGTGTACTTTTTTAACTTAAAGGTCAGGAAATTCCTGATGGAGTACAATGTTTTTCATAAAAGCTAGTTGTTACCAAGCTGCTAGATCCCACAAAATGGACAGAAAAGTCCAGGCGACCTGTCCGGGGTGTGCCCCACTTCACCCCTAATGACAGCTCAGATAATCCCCAACCCTGCTGTGACCCAGACTTTAATAAGTTGTTGAGAAAATAAATTCAATCACACAGGCCTAGATCTGATCTGTGACCTCCTCTGGTTGTTTGTGAATATGTGTATTTTTCTACACAACGTTGCTGGCTCTTGCTGGGTGAAATCAAGCACAAAGACGGTACTTGAAATCAGAATTACTGATTAACCCTATCCAAGTGCAAGTGATCGGACCGTGGGAGGAAGCTGGAGTACCTGGAGAGAACCCACGCAGAGAACATGCAAACTCCACACATACAGGCCCCGAGCTGGATTCTGTTACTCTCTTCATATCTGGTGACTTCTTCAATGAGCATGACGCAAGCTTAAGATTGGATTTTCAAGCAACCCCAGAGCTCATAAAGCACATCAATCGCATAATTTCATTCTCTAGAGAACCTTGGTCTGTTTCTCTGCTGCTTAAATGATGAAAGAACACAGAGGCCTGCATTACCTATGATGTATCGCTTTTGGGGATAAATTTCCATCACTACTCTAAACTTCCACATTGGAATACAAACCTAAGTGAAAGGCCCGGCAGTCATGGCAGTGACAGAATCTATATTTCAGTTCGCAGGACTGAGCGGGGCTCACTAACTGGGTCGTTTGATATCTCATTCTTTAAGTCTATACAAAAAGACAGCTCTGTATACCGTGACTTGTTCAGCAGTGTAAGTGTGCGCTCCCAGCATTACAACCACTTTCAGTTGTATCATCATTATTTGTGACTCTGAGCCAGACCTTTGATTAAAGGCCGCTGTTTAAATTGAAGTTGGAATTTTTTAGCCTTTTACTGCGCCTTACGGGGCGCAGTGTTATTTTAAGAAATCTTTTTAACCCAAACAAAGTGATGGCTTTAAATGAAATAAAAGTGCCTGACTGGGCATGGAGACCGATGGAGCGTGATTCCTGGATAGTGCTTTCCCATGTGTGGGCGGGCAGATCAGTTGGACAGGAGCAAGTATCAGCCTGTGCTGGTGTTTGACTCTTGAGTGGGCAGACTTTTTTAAACACTCCTGCCAAGTTGCAGACCTCCCACAGCTGCCTTACTATATTTTATTTACACCCAGCCTGGGAACGCAGGGTTAACCACTCACCTGCAGAAATTCTGGACACTTCTTAATCTACAGATTCGCAACTTTGGGGCTTTGCAGGAAGTATCGCACCTCTATGACCTGTGCAAACCGAGGGGGGAAAAATAGACGATATAATCTGTACTGTAGTGGCTGTATAATATTACTTGATGATGGGGAGATACCCAATGCAGTCACATACAAATGTAAAGGCTCACATGGACATGTGCACACACACACACACACACGCACAGGTGTAGAGGACCAGATCCTATAGATAAAGGGATTAAATGACTGCCAGTCTGCGCAGTTACTTTAATTGAAGATTTGCTGATGAGGGCATACTAATGCTTAAATGGCCTCTCTATTTTTATCTTTCCACACCCTGGCTGACCTTTAGTAGTAAAAATACAGAGCAGTAAAGTCACAGTATGCTATGTTACTGATATTAAAACCATTAAGTAAGTCTTTCTATCCTCTGAAATCTGATCCACAGAACAAGATGAAACAGAACATAGTGGTGCATGCTGGTTTATTACACTATATGCAACTAACAGACTGCACTGGAGCAGCTTTTTATGCATGAAACATGTTTAAAAAAATGTTTTAAGTCTTAAAAAAAAAAAAATTTGTTAATGCAATACCCATATTTGCACTTTTTGCAACAATCCTGCAAAGAGAAGGGTATATTGTATGTAGGCTTTTTTGTTTTTTTGCTGTGGTTTGTTGGTGTATTTTGCTGTCTCTGTGTCACAAATACCACTGGGTGCTGCCTCGGGTTCATTGAGTGCAAATCTGTGAATGAAACTCCTTCCATTTTTAATGGTGGTGGAGCTGTTGGTGCTAGATAGTTTCCGCTTTAGTTTCAGCCACTGTTTTCTTGTCAATGAACTGTAAAGCTGCTGAGTTCCCTACAGCCTGCTGCTCTTGCTCATATTCAGTAAATACTGAACTGTAATAAGCAGTGCACTGTAGGCCCTTCCGTTAAGTTGCTGCCCTGCAGTCTGAAAGGCATATTGATGAGTAACCAAACTGTTACATGTAAGCTGGCCATATCATTTCTGTCTCTGATGAGTCAAAAGAGTTTAAAAGCACCTCTGGAAAGTTACTGTTAACAACAACATACTTTTACTTTTAGTTCAACAAATACTGGGAAGATGGTGGTAAAAATAAGCCACCATCAGAACTGTGGTCACGACCGTTTGTCAGCCATTTCCTGAGCAATTTGAAAACTGGTAGGATGTGAGTGAATCATGGTTTCTGTTAGTTACTGCTTCCCTTACAGTTGCAGTTTCACAAAGTACCGGTCCTCCTTACTTCTAACCAAACTTATTTGATTTGATCTTTGGAGAAATTTCCAGATCTTCCAAAACGTGTCGGTTAAAAAGTGCATGCTCACTGCAGCAAAATAGATTTTCACCCACTTCTCCAGCTCATTTAACCGTACCATACAAAAACTGGCAGGGATGCAGCTGTCTTATCTTGTCTTTTATTACTTGGAGTTAAATGTACTGCAAGTGTAAAGCACTGCTCAGCAGCTTTTGACAAATTGTGCAGTCATATGCAGGAAAACTGCAGTCCCGTGAAAAAATAAGTATCCCGTGATTTTATCGTTATAGAATCACATGTAACAGTAATAACATGAAGCAATCATTTTCTATATACACTGTGGAGAACTTTGGCCCACTCCTTTGGGCAGCGTTGCCTCAGTTCATTGAATTTGCAGGCATTTGTTCATGCACAGCTCTCTTAAGGCCCCACCATAGCATTTCAGTTGAGTTGAGGTTTGCAACACCTTGATTCAAATTCAAATTTCAATTTCAAATTTCAAATTCAAATTTCAAATTTCAAATTCAAATTTTATTTGTCACGTACACAGTCATACACAGTACGATATGCAGTGAAATGCTTAGACAACTGCTTGTGACCTAAAGAAAAAAAGAAAAGGCTCTGAATAAGATAGGAAATAAATATGAAAATTAAAAAGGGTAAATTTAACTAGGAAGGAATAAAATAAAATATAAAAATTAAAGTTAAAAATGAAATAACTGTACAACAAAATACACAATACACAGTATAGAAATATATAAGAATGTATGAAGAAATATAAATATTATATACACAATAACAGCAGCTGTACAAGTATTAACTGGAAATGAAGAATATAATGACCAGTGTTGTGCAATCCACATTATTTAGTGTCTTGTGCAGTGCAAATATGCTTAAAGTGATTCTTTTCCTTTTGAGCCATTCTGTTGTAGATTTGCTGCTGTGCTCATGATCAGTCAGACAGATTGCCTTAAATTTGATTCTTGAATACTCCGGTATGCATACAAGTCCACCACCGTGCTTGAAAGCTGGACAAAAAAATTTGTGCTGATATGCTGTGGTTAGTTTTCTCCAAACATGGCACTGTGGATCGTGGCGAAACATCTCCACTTGGATTTTTTTGCAGTTTGTCTGCACGCTCTAACCTCAGGTGAGGGTGAATACTGAATACTCCAGACCAGCAAACTGCCATGTCTACAGAGATGCTCACACTTTCTGATAACCAGTAAGTCATTATCAGCACCTGGCAGCTACTTATCCTGTTAATTCCAATGGAAGCAGTAAAAGTGCACTTAGTTTTACACATGGATGGATGAACTCCTCTTTTTCACATGACTGTGTATAGTTTGAATGTTTAAATCCACGAGGTTCAAATGTTATAAACCATTAAATTATTTTTTTGGTTTCTTAACTTTTATGATGTCAAGTGGACTGACTTTATGGCAGCTTAGCTTCGCATGGTTATGATGACCTTTTGGGGAAAACCCTATTATAATGACATTACTATTACCAGAATGGGCAAGCTGGTCATCACATCAACTAAAGGTCAAAGTAAAACTTGCAAGTGCAACTTTTTTTTTTTTTGACATGCTGTATACGTGTATAGCGGTCACACACTTAGCATCGTTTTAATAGTTTGACTAAATATAGTTTCAAACTAAACATTTGATGAGTATTAAAATATGACAACATGCCCCAGAGCGACTCCTGGCAAGAAGATGAGCCTGGCAGATGACCCAGTCGATCATGACAATGAATGGATTTCCTTCAGGATTAATAGAGTTTTATTAAATGAAAATGAAATCAAAATATAAACAGGAGACCTTTCTTTTGCTGTAACTTGTTCTGATCAGACACTTTAACCGTTACTTAAAATGTACTTGTGAAATCAGATAAAACACCCAGGGCACCAGTGCTTTTTTCTGTTAAATACATCGCAGACATTGAAATCACAGAGATATGCCATGGTACTGGTGGTCAGGTACGCACTAACCTCATCCGGCTGTGTTTAAGTTTGATTAAAGTCTGACCGACGCTTCAGGAGGAGGAGTGATTCTCACCGTGGCATAACCTTGTCGGTCCTTCAGGTGGATGAGCTAAAAGTCGTGCTGCACAAAAGATTTCGTCTTTTTCAAGTGTCAGAGGTGACACTTGAAAAAGGTCTAAAACTGATTTGTTTGCAGTTTTAACCTGAGCTTTAATGTGTTGTTCAGCCTTAAATTTCTAATGTACATATCAGTATTTATGAACTTATGATGGCTTAAAAATGCAAATTCACCCCACCCCTGTGGACTTCCCTGTAAGTCAAACAATTTTCATATGAAGGTAAATAAAGTATCAGCTGATTGTCAGAGGATCAAGTTGGAGCACCTCGTTGTTTGGATAAAATTTAGAAGAATAGATGAAAAAATGCCATAATCGCTCTCGCTGTTTATTAAATGCTGGCCAGATTTTCTCAACACACTTGAATAAAAAGCTCAAGCTTTCAGGTTTTAGCTCCCAGTAGCATTAATGACAAACCTGCCACTTTCTTCAAAGTATGTGTTGAACTTGTGAGAAGTCACACAGCGGTGCTGCTGATCGCGCTGCAGCTGGTGACTGCAGCTCACGAGGTGTGAATGAGACGCAGCTCCTGGTGTGGAACTGAAACAATGGCCGCTGCCCGGTCAGAGTGAGGGAATTAGCAGGAGGCAGTTTGCTGAATGGGAGAGAGCAGACTGCTGGCGCTGGTGAACAAACAGAGCAGCCACATCAAAAGACGCAGGGCGTGAACATACAGATAAGGTCAGACTGTCAGATATTTCCTGACCTGAAACACTCTGGATGTGGACAATAAGGAAACTTGTTATCATGTAGGATAACATTTGTGCAGATTTAAACAAAAATATCTCTGAGAAGATAAGAAGGTCCTGATAAAGACAAAGGTGATTCTGTGTCTTTCATTCATTCACTGGTTTGCTTGTTCTAGATCTAAAGCAGTGGTTAATGTGTGGTTCCTGATGGGTTACAGCATGAAAGTGAGTGGCTGCAAGATGTTAACTAGGAATACTTGGGAATTCACTCTATTTTATAATCAATTTTAAATAAATGTAATTTCCTCAAGACTCTCAAAAATGTTCAGTTCAAAGAAGGAAAACGTTTTTGTAGACATATTTGTCCTTTAGCCAAGAGCCACAAGCACTATCTTTAGAGCCCTTGAAAAATGGAAAGAATGCATGCTTTTGTTGAAGGTATAGAAAGCAAGAAGTCATTGATTTAACTATGTACGTCTCTTTTCTGTATGATTTAAGTCATGCCTTGGGAAGGTTTTAGGGAAGAAAAATCATGGATTTACAAAGATTTTGTGTTGTATGAAGTAGAGATGGCACGATACCACTTTTTTTTTTATGTCCGATACCGATATGAATCCGATATAGTGTGTTTTTTAATCAATAAAAATCTTATTTTAAATATCTTGCTGCTTTTTGTATAAGTTCATGCTCAAGTTACAAAAAACCCCCAAACACTAAAGCTATTCTGTTATACCTGTATGCAAAAAATATACTGCACCCAAAATATTTCATAGTTCAGCAACACTGATCAATCTAATGAACTTAAACCTACTCCATCCTCCCTATTCTGGTATTGTAAAGGGTAAGCAACCTAACTAATAGGGCTCTAAAACTCCCAGCAAAAATAATAATAATAATAGGGAACCACCCCCCACCTCATGATGCTTAATCGACATAATCAACTTTAATTTGATGCAGTGTGGGGAAAAATGCACAGAACTCATTTATTTCTCAAGAATAATTAAATAGATTCAGCATCTTTCTTCAAAAGTAGTATAGCTTACTAGGGTATATATTAGACTTAATAGTTACTATATACAGTAATGGACTTCTATTCATTTTACATCAGATTAAAACTTTGGATGTAAGATTCAGATAATTATTTAATAAAAGCTGGACATTTTAAATGAGAATAAGAAAGAAAAGTATTTCTTTGTGCCCCCTTCTCCCTGTTCATGCCCTATCGGCCCCCCTGGCTAAACTTTGCTAGATCCGCCCCTCCACAGTTACCAGCCGTCAGCTATGTAGAAAAGGATCCTGGTGTAGAAAGTAATATTAAATAAATTCTAACAACAGCTTATCAAGCTTAAACGTGCTGCTGTTCTTTAGCTGCTGGTTTCCTCTTTCTGGCGCGAAGTGGGCCAAAAACAAACAAGAGAGACGGACTCGCGACAGAAAAGCCGATCAGCTGATCACTGATCAGTTTCATGATTGAAGTAGCAGCAGGAGAGGGAGGGGGAGAGAAGAGGCAGTCGCTCCACATATCGGTTGTAAAGCTTAACGCGGGAATGCTTTACAAACATTCAGAGATGGACTTACACACTTGCTTTACTTCTCTCGGGGATAACTTTGTCGGAGATGAAATGCGGGGTTGGTAGCGAGGCTACAAATGCTCAACCAGACCGCCGACAGGTCTCTCACGCCACAGCCGCTCTATCGCGTGACACATACTGCTCCGACTTGCTAAGGTTATGAGGCGAGTTTTGTGAGGTGCTTTTTTGATATTTAACGGATCGGATTACATTTTTTATTTCTCTCCGATATCTGATCCAGTAATTTAGGTCAGTATCGGACCGATACCGATACGTAATATCGGATCGGTCCATCTCTAGTATGAAGGTATCGTCTTGTCAGTTCAGCGATAAAATGGACAAATTCCTGAAAGCTTAATTGTGGTTGAATGAACTGCCAACAGGCTAAAGAACAAGGACTGGGGTTTTTATAAGGTTCTAAAAAAGAGGAAACTTGCAGTGTATTGTCAGAGAGCAGAAAAGCTGCGAGGTCCAGATACTCAGAATGAAAAATACTTAAATAGCAAAGATCAAAGATAATGGTGCACATCAGCTGATTTCTTAGGCAAACCTGTTCAACCGCTTGTTAAGACGAATATATAATCAACCAATCACACTGCACCAACTCAGTGCATTTAGGCGTGTGGACATGTTCAAGACAGCCTGCTGAAGTTCAAACTGAGCATCAGAGTGGAGAAGAGAATTGATTTTACCAACTTTGATCGCAACATGGTTGTTCGTGACAGACGTGCTGGTTTGAGTATTTCAGAAACTGCTGATCTGCTGGGATTTTCCCATACAACCATCTCTAGATTAATTCAAAAAACCACATGCAGACGAGCTACAACAGTAGGAGACAACACCTCCTGTCAGCTATGAACAAGATACTGAGGCAACACTTAAAACAAGCTCACCGAAACTGGACAACAGAAGACTGATAAACGTTGTCTGGTCTGATGACTCTTGATTTCTGTCTGGCTGCTGGTTTAATGCTGTAGGGGATATTAGTGTGCATCACTCTATGACAAAAGGAGGATAACGCACTATGTGACAAAACTCAAATAATCTAAAAGTGGATGCCTGAGCATGACAGTGAGGTTTGCTTTACTCAAATGACCTCCACAGTCACCAGATCTCAGTCCAATAGAGCACCGTTGAGATGTGGTGGAACAGGAGAGAGTTCATCCCAAATAAAGTGTCCAGCAAGTGTACAAAGGAGTTTTTACACAGGATGCTGGGATCGCTGTGGGAGTTGAGAAAGTGGGCACACAGGATTTGTTTTCTGTACCTTCATCATTACCTCAAGAACTGTAATAAGTCTGATGAGCTACTCGTAGGTTACTTATAACAAATCTGAGATGATTACACATGTTGCTGACCTTTAGTGTTCAAACACACGCCTTACATATATACTTACACAGAAACGTGTTTCCAAGAAACAGCTTTGCTCCACCCGTCTCAATATATACTCATGTTGAATAAATCATTCAGTTCAGGCGTGTGATGTTGACTTTTCTCTCATTTTGCCACCCGTCTCTACAGGGTGTCTGTTCCTACTGGCTGCCGGGTGGCAAGACTTTCTCCAAGAAGGACTTTTGGTTTTGAAGAGACACGTTAAAACATGTAGATGAGCTTTTAGAGGGAACGGTAGGGCTGTCGCATTATGTCCAACTATTCACATTTCTATAAGACCGTCGCTCTGTCCTTTACTTCACCTTGCTCCCTTATTGCGACCTAGTTAAAAAATAATAATCACATGTTAAGCAGGTTTCCATTAAAGTTTAGTGGACTGTAAAACAAGTGCATAAAATGCCACTGCAGCTACTACCCATCATTTAGATTTCATATTAAATGATCCCGAATACTTCACATCACACCATAACCATTTTTAAGCAATCATTATTAGACAACCTGTACTCACAAATTTATTTTAGATACTTTTTCAGTTAGAAAAAATGTTTATTTTAAAATTTAAGGGATAAATTTCACTATTTAATGATTAAATCAATCAGTATAGATCTCCACACTGAAGATGAAAAACGGGCAGTAAACATGCTGACAAATGACACGGTGAGGTTACACGGTGGTGGGAAACTCAGTCATCCTTTACCAGTCTGGGAGTGAGTGTGCCCACTTTTCTTTGTTTGGTGGTTGCTGGGTGGGCATCCCCTGTTCATTCATTACCTGAAGGCCTGCAGCAATTCTGCGTGGGATGTGAAGCGCAACAACAGCGCATTCCTATACTCAGAAACAGGGAGTGGGAGTTGACAGAGGTTTATTTCAATGAGCTTTGAGTTTGTTTAACCTCCTCGCTATTCTTCTAGATCCAACACCTTGACAAGAAGAAAAAGAAAAATCAGACAACTTGACCCAGCACAGTTTATGGCGGCAATCGCGCATAACAGTCGACTTAGAACGACCAAAGCTGCTTCGGAGCGGTTCAAGTGAAAGCTGAAGTAGGGAGGTCTACATGCAAAACAGGGGTTCGGTTACAAGATAAAAGTAAAAAGTGATGGTGACAGAAGGATATACAGTCTACTGAGCATGACTCATTACTCATTACTTAGCTGACCACATCCAAAGATTTCTGGAGGGCAGAGAGAAGAGAAAAGGATGTTTTGCTAAGATGATCTGAGCCTGACGTACCTGCTCTCCAGTCAAACCTGGAGAAGGATCTGGAAGTGCTGGCCATTCAAACGAACATGGCACTTCACCTCCAGCTGTGCGCTTTAAAGGAATAGCTCAACACATACCGGAAATAAAAGCCAGTGTGTGCTTTGATTCTGACGGTAAAATGAGAAGATCAAAGCCAGCGCTCAAGTCTGTACAGTAATTGTGACGCGACAGCCATTAAACTGTTAGCTTAGCTTAGCTTTAAGAACAAAAGCAAAAGGAAAGTAGTGGTAATCATTTCCTTTTCAAAATGAAAGGTTTAAATAAACATAACACATGGTGATTAATTTTATGTTAAGCTTCAGTTGTTCAGTTTGTTATGAACTATTAAAGGGGAATTCCCCCTCGGTTTTTCCCATTTTAATCCTACTAAAAGATTTCTTTTTGTTTTTTGGGGAGGAAGTTCCTTTATTCAAGCGAGTTAATATACTACAGACATTGTAATGTGCTAATTTTGGGCAATAAATATAAAACTGTGCAACAGTCTGAATCCTTTATTTTGTAAAATATTTTTACTCCAAGGATTTAAATTACAAAAAAGTACTCTTTCTTAAGGTCTTTTAAAGGTTTTTGTTTTTTGGGTTTTTTTTAACATTTGCTGCCTTTTCACCCATTTTCAGTCCAGTCCTTGTACCTGACCATTTTCAGAGGAATGCTTTTTTTGTTGTTGTGAAGCCACTTATATCTGACCTATGACTCATTGAAGCATTAAAAAGCCATAAAACTCAAGTAATGAATCATTGTTCTTTCTGTGCATAACTTAGCAAAGAGACAGTTTTTTCCCCCTATCTTTAGGAACTTTGTTACTAGCCGCCTGTCAGAGAACACACTGCTTCTTTACTTGAATCTAATACCAAACAAACAGCAGTTTGACAAACATAAAATAGTATTTTTGACAAACACGGTAATTCCTAAAGAGATAGCAGAAAATGGGCCATGTTGCTTAGTCTGTCCTTAAAGTTGAGGAAACTAGACAAGTGGAGAACAAAGGAATAGGTAGCACAACTAAAGAACATATCTACAGCAGATTAACAGCATGTGCAAGTCTTATCCTTAAGAAACAGAAAAAAATCCAGCAAAAACCTGAGAGATGCATCTGGCCCTTCATTTGATCCATCACGGGGAGAACATGCAAACTCTGCACAGAAAGATCCCCACCTGATGGTGGGATTGAACTCAGGACCTTCTTGCTGTGAGGCTAACCACCATGCCACTGTACTGATCCATCTACTGTTTGCTAAAAACTCATCATAAATGGTCTCAGTGGTAGGGTGGCTGTCAGGATGCCATTCCTAAGGGTAAGAAATGTGGGAGAAGACTGAGTTATGCCAAATTCTAACAGGTCTTACTGAGTAACTAACTCCAATCTGAAAATGTATCTATAACCATCTGTAAAGCATGGTGGAGGGGAAGTCATGGTTTGGGGCTGTGGTGTTGGAGATCTCGTAATCGATTGGCTTATGAACACAGAAGCATATCATCAGATTTTGATCCACCATTTCACCATCCACCACCAGTTGGCAGTGGTTTCACTGTTCAGCATGACAGTGATCCCAAACACACTGGCAGTTACAAGGATAAAACACAGACAGGAGCTCTATCAATCATCTGGGCCTCCCCAGATCCCAGACCTCAACATTACTGAAGCAATGTGGGATCGACTTGAGAACAAAAGGCAGAAAAATCCAAAGAAGAGCTTTGAATGTCCTTCAAGAATGAGAAGAAAAGCCTAAGAGAGTTCAGGCTGTGCTGAAGAATGTGTATGTTTGCACGTTTCAATAAGCTGCTGTACCAATTTGTCATTTTCCTAGTAGCATATTTTAAAGATTGAGGTATCTCGAGACTTTTGCACAGTACAGGACTCTTATCTTACCAACGTCTAGGTGCTTCCCATTCAGATGTTTAAAGTCTGTCCTACTTCTCTTAATCATGTTATTGATGACAGTACTTTTCCCTTGAGTTTTTTTTGTAGCGTTCAAAATGATTGTCTTGTAGCGTAAGACAATCACACAGACTGAAAACACATTTAGCCAGATAATTATCGCTCCACTTAAGAGGCTGAAACTGAAAGTGAGAGTGGTTGTAATGTTTAATAATCGCTTGCAGCGTGAAATCTAAACATGGCTTCGACAATTGGTGCTCGGTAAACTCTATGTTCTTTAAACTGGAAAAAAATGTTCAAATAGACTTTGAGTCACAGTTTTACCATCGCTATCAAACTGGTTTAAAAGAAACCTTCAGAATTTCATAAATGTGGTGTCGTGTGGATTCAAGAGGCAAAGCTATCATGGATCATCTGTGGTGTACCGAGTCAGACACATTCTTTGCTGCTACTCTGTAAGCACAGACCAAGCATGTAGCTTGCAAAATATTTTTTTAAAAAGGAAAAGAAATAGGCATTTGTATGGTACAGTGGCAACAATCTGCAACATTTATCGCGTTTTCCTGAAGCACCGTTCATGCTTCGTACTTTTAATAGGAATGACCACCCCTGACTTAAAAGCAGCCATAGAGGAGAAGCAGCACCATTTGGTGTCATTTTTGGGGTTTACTCCATCAGAGATGATGAGCATTTGCTCTTTTTATACTATACTACTATCAGGAGATGCGTTATCTATTAGGTGCCAAGTCTTTAACACAGGAACTGTTTCTGGCCAGGTCTGTGTGTATCGTTTAGGATTTTGTAGTAAGTGCTGTTACAGTGCCCGGTGTCCATTGTGTGTAAATGACCCTCATGGTGAAGTTCAGAGAGTTCATGTACAGATTAAGTACTTTCACTCTCTGCAGCTGTAAACAGAGGGCAGTGATGCAGAACACCCAGGACGGGCATCAATGTAATGAGCGCACTCAACTCGCTTTTATGGACTCTGCCTTCATAAACGCTGAGAAATGTATTCAGACAAAGTGTGCAGCTTTTTCCTACCATTCAACAGTGTGAAGTGCCAGAAAACACTTGGAAAACACACATTTGTGATTTTAGAAATGATTGCATGGCAGATTCCCTTTCACCTCAGAATGGTTGGATTTCATTAACAGTTCAAAACAAATCCACTATGCATTCAGACTAAAAAGAACCTGTAGAGTTGTGAGTCTTCTCTCTTTCGTTTTTCAAAAGCAGGAAACTCTCACACCCCATTCAATTCAACTTTTTATTAAAGACATTCTTTTAACAAATATCAATCAGTATTTTTATGCAGTGCTTGATGCAGAAAACGGCTCTTCTGACATTCCTCACATATCAGGTGACGACTCAAACATCCATGTGACCCCCTTGTTAGGGTGACTAAAAGACCCCTCAATATGTGCTTCGAATTGATCAGCACTGTCCCTTTAAGCAGGCCAGCATGACAGTTGTAAAACTAGGTACTTCCCAGCCACAATGTAGAGCACTACAGGGGCCCAGTCAGGGTGTATCCGTGTCCTCTCAAACAAAAAAAAAGAAAAAAAAGGGGGAAGTAGATACTACTGAAAACCTTGCAGTATGTTGTGTGTGTTTGCTCCAGTAAGATGCTGTGAAACTGAATCCAGCACGGTCTGCTTCCACCTTTGCATCCTTCCTAGTCAGATCATGTGTCGGTGCAGAAGCTGCAGAAAGATCTGGCCGGCATGGGGGGTCTGCAACACCACCATCACAGCAGCAGCAGAAGCCTGCAAAACACAGGGCAGACAGGAGCGAGTCAGAGTCCCGATGTGACTGTTTGTGGACAAACCTTAGTTTCATAATGCAAGTTATCAAAAAAAAAACTTTCAGCTCTGTAAATGAGCTGTCCTTTCATTATGACTCGGGAGTCAGTGCAAAATTTGCTGTGAAATTCAGATGAGAGCGGGGAAAGTTTAACACTCACACATTTACCCAAAGCTCAGTTTATCTATCAAACAGTACACAAGATTAAGATCGAAGCTTTAAGGTTTCCAGTTAGCACAAGTAAATGATCTAAATAAAGTTAGGCTCTACTCTTCTTTTTGGGAACTATTAAAGCTGCATTGAGCTCAAAGGTGGGGTCACAAAACTGCCAGAATTTGAAAATAAATAGCCTCCTTTTGCAGGTGTCACCTCTTTGTTTTGAGTGGGTTCTTCACACAGGTTAAAAATACATCAGTTCTGACTTCTGGTGAACCCAAATCACCCTGATATGCTTCCTGCAATTAACCTGTCGCACCGCCACATCTTACATTTTATGTCCACAGTGTCCCCACATGAGTTTGACCCTCCAAAGCCTGGATCTAGCTCATTACACTGTAATGCATTACATACAGGATTGCAGTGTGCTGACAGATTGCTGATGTTTCTGTCCAGACGAGCCAAAACCCACATTAATCAAATCGTACCTGCAATAAAAATGCATAGAAGCAAGTAAGCAGAGATAATCGGCCAATCAAATGACTCAATTATGTCAGGTGACATCAATTAAACAGCGCCAAACTTGAGTTTAGCTTCAATCCCAGACATAAGGAAGTTTCAGTGGCTGAATGTAATCAGTTGTTGTTAAATCTAAGCCCTTTAAAATTAAAAACAAGTTAAAAGTAATATAGATCTATGACATGCAGGACTTGGGTCTCTAGTGTGACCTGCTACACCACCGTGGATATGAATCAGTACAGACGAGAGATAAAAACTAATTTGTGTTCAAGGACATGCAAATAGGGTGGGAAATTCACGTCTTGACACTCAAATCAGTAGATCAGAGGCTGTGACTACTTCACAAACTACCTTGGGACTGTGTTGAAATGATTGTATAATGCTCTTGAATCATAATTTAACCAATACACTGAGGTCTGCTTTTTATTGGCCGGTTATTATGAACATCAAGCTCAAACTAATCCAGTCTAAACAATTTCAAGCCCCTAAACACAGCATTTTCTATACGTTCTGGCCTTTACTTCACATGTAAGGGCATGGAAAATGGAGCTTTTTTAAAAATTCCTGCATTCACAGTGGGTCTTGCAATGTCAACGGTACACTACTTTATCGCCTTTTTGACGTCAGACTGTCCTCTGTGTAATTGTTTGATTTCTTCTGATTGGCCAGCGTCTTAAAATGGTTAAGGTTGCACGTTGCTTTGGCATCAGATACATTAGTACAGTACAGTCAACGGCGGTTATGGACCACAACCACTCGTGAATACTTGACATCCTCTCTAAAAACGCGCAGAACCCAGTGGCGCCAGTGTCCAGCAGCCTCGCCTCTGTCAGTGCGCCCCAGGGCGGCTGTGGCTACAATGTAGCTTGCCATCACCAGTGTGTGAATGTGTGTGTGAATGGGTGGATGATTGTGTATAGTGTAAAGCGCTTTGGGGTCCTTAGGACCAAGTAAAATGCTATACAAATACAGACCATTTACCATAGAACTAATTAAATTTTCCTGGGAGCTCTGTGTTTGGAATTTGCAAATTGGCGAAGGTTTTAAAGAAAAATAAAATACATTTTATTTATATTTTGCTGTGTTTACATTAATATTAATATTTGAACATCAGTAAATACATCAGTTCATTTTTGAGGTATAGTTTTAATTCCCCCCCAAATTATTAATTTATTACAGTTCATCTGGCTACCTACAGAACTTAAGCCCCTTTTCTATTAGTACCTACTCGGATTGACTCTGCACGGTTCGAAACAGTTTTAAGGATTTTCCGTTAGGTCACAGTACCTGGTATCAGGTACTTTTTAGTACCTTCACAATCCGGGGTTCCAAGCGATTCAAGCAGGTACTAAAATGTGAGATTGGGTCAATGACGTCACTTGATGAGTCATGAGAGCGTCTCGTTCATGAAAATAAAAACTGTGGTCCTCCGAGTCTGACGAAAAGCCACAGACCGAGCAGCAGGTATATCTCTACGTCCAACTTTGTTGTAGCGTTTGTGTTGCATACATCACGGGACGCTCAGCAGGATTGCCATGATGACAACCACGCACATGAGGTAGTACTAGATTATAAGGGAAAACCAGCCGTGGCGAGTCGATCCAAGTAGGAGTAGATGCTAATGGAAATCGTCTCTAGAGGATAGAAACAAAGTATTGTGATAGTATTGATCCAGTACCTTTACCAGCGCTGGTATCGATCTTATAAATATTTGGATCAATCCGCCCATTTTTTTTTTTCTTATCGTGAAAGTGTAAAATCCCTGCTTAAAAAAAAACACCTGTAGACAAAGGTTTATTGATTAGACTGTGCACTCCTTTGGAGGCTTTCATCTTTGGTATTACTAGACAAAATTACATTAGGTCCCTAAAAAAAACATCTGCTTTCAAGATTTTGTCATTATAAGATCATTTAATGCACGATTTAATCAAATGTGATAGTTTAAATAGCATTTGCATCATTTTAAATGCATTTCTTTAAAGTTCAAAACACGTTTGCGACTTTTACGAGTTCAAGGATCAAGTGAAACCGAAGCTCTTTGTGTTTGGACAAAGCTTCTAATAAAGTTTCTCCAGCTGTAACTAAATAAACTAATGAATTTGGCGAACAAGCACTCAGGCAGGCAGTTTAGTGTAGCTTCTAGGTATAAAGCTGAAGGCAACATTATAAAAGAAGCAGCACAGTGTGACACTTCCTGTCACTGCCCCTGATGGGGCATTTACTCAGGAATCTAAATCTGCCAATCACATGATGAAGGCGTTGAGTCACCTTAAGCTTGAGTAGGTTGCTTAAAAGAAAAACAAACCTCCAACAACAACAGTCTGGGACATCACCTTTTTTCTTTCGAATGGAAAAACTAACAATAAACGGTCTTGCTTGTCCATAGAGGGTGTTTCACGAAAACAACTGGTCTCACACATCAGAAAACCTTAAAATAATAAAACCGACACCACCACATGATTGGTTGGTGTTAGACGTCAACGCGGCACAACACTGGTGTAATCATCAAAGGTCTGGCTCTAACCTGCCTAACCACTTTCATCACTACAGCCCACAGACACCTGCCAAATTAGTTTTTTTTTAATAAGCAGAAAGGAAATCAAAAAAGATGCAACCAAACTCTAGGTTGCATTTTCCCCTTATCTTTTTAGTTTTATCTGAAATGATAAGCGAGTGAATGTGTGGTGACATCAGATTAAACTTATAGCTATGCCTTAAAAGCACTTAAATAACAGAGGATCTTGTCACGCTGACATATTTGGTGCTTCCATCATTGCCCTGTTATAGAAGCGTTACACGGTTCACACAGTGGTTGGCTCCCCAGGCAGCTGAGCGGTTGCTAAAGCAGGAAAGCCACGTGTCTGTGAAAATGTATTTCCAGCGGGTGACTGAGTGTTAAAAGGAATGTGGGCGAGGTTGTAACCAACACGACCCGGCTGGCACCGTGCCCCACTGCCTATTCACGTGATCTCACCCCTATTTGCAGTTTGGTATCTGAGTGCAGCTGAGTGATCCCACCAGCAGAGTGTCATATGTACCTTTATAGTAAGCATTATGGAGAGGCTGGCGCTGCGTGCTCATATCTGGCTCTGATGGTGTACGGCACTTTCATTTATGCTCTGACGCTATTTATACTTTATAAGCAGCGAACTAACCGCAGGTATAACACTGAGGCATGCAGCCCGAATGACATTTCCCACAGTGACTTTGTTGCACTGCGGGAAATCCCATTCATCTGATGTTGAATAAACCAGGTCAGTCATTTGATAACAGTGGCGCTGGAAGGGAGTCACGTCTACAATAGGTCACAGGGAGAACTAGTTGGCTGAGATCCACCAAAAGTCAAATTCTGCGCTATGAATTCTCAGCAGGGGCAGCACGGTGGCGCAGTGGTTATCACTGCTGCCTCACAGCAACAAGGTCCTGAGTTTGACTCCACCATATGTGTGGAGTTTGCATGTTCTCCCTGTGTTTATGTGGGTTCCCTCCAGGAACTCCAGCTTCCTCCTACAGTACAAAGACATTTACCTCAGTCTTATACGTTGGGTTAGTTTGCTGCTTATAAAGTATAAATTGCCTAAGAGCATAAATGAAAGTGCCGTACAATTTGCAATTCTAAGTTGTGTTGTCTGTCTCTCTGTGTTAGCCCGATGGATGGATGGACTAGTCAGCGCTACAAGCTGCACATTAGCTGTCAAATCTAACCGATCTTTTAAAAAGGCGAACATTCATTCATTCACAAGCTTCCAGCCTCACCGTACAATGGAATTCCAATATGTTCTTCCAATATGCGCACTACAATTGATTTCTTTGTCGCCATGTCAGAGATAATTTCTTTACCTTGTGACTCTGCTTTTAAAGGATTTACAAAAGCTAGAATAGATCTCAGTCTAATAATTAAGAATCATTGCGTGCAGAGTCTTGTCACTCAGCAGACATCTGTCAGCGCAGCAACATTATATGTTCCTCTGCTGATTGTCTCTTTTGGGCGAGGACACCTCAAAGAGACATTATGCAACTCTCCCATAGTTTTCTGTTAAGGACTGTTTTAATAATGGTTTGGATTTATATAGCACTTTTCAAGGCACCTTACAATGCCACTATTCATTCACTCTCGCATTCACACACTGGTGGAGGCAGCTACAGTTTTAGCCACAGCTGCCCTGGGGCAGACTGACAGAAGCGAGGCTGCCATATCGCGCCATCGGCCCCTCTGGCCAACACCAGTAGGCGGTAGGGTGAAGTGTCTTGCCCAAGGACACAACGACCAGGACAGAGAGCCCGGGGATCGAACCGGCGACCTTCCGGTTACAGATACGCTTCCCAACCCCTGAGCCACGGTTTCATCCACCTAACCATCAAAACATTATCAGAAACGGTCTTAGTGGCAGGGTGGCTGTCAAGAACCTATTCTTAAGAACAGGGAGCTCAAAATCAGTGGCAACAGGTCTTATGGACTGATGAATCCAACTTTGAAAAATTGAAATTGTCGCCAGTATGGTTGGAGGTCATGAGAGGTACGACAGTGAGTGTCTACAGCTATCTGTATGCATGGTTTGGAGCTGCATTTAAGGCAGTGGTGTCAGAGAACTTGTCAGAATTAGTGGAATTAGAGAAAACTACCATCACATTTTGAGATCCCATGCAACAACACTGATCGCAAACACAGTGCCAATTCGGTAAAAGCATACATGGGTAGAAGAAGTGTGTTGGAGCACTGTGGGATCACCGTGACAGAGAACAGAGCAAAAAGAGCTTTGAATGTCCTTCAAGAAGCCGGGAGAAATATTTCTAAACACTATTTAAAGAAGTTACAAGAAAGTTCTCCTAAGAGAACAAAGGTGGTCTTACAAAATATCGACTTTTCAGTTCATCGGAACTGTACAAACTCTGCCTGATATCCTGTATTTGCAGATGCTTCAATAAATTGCGGCTCCAATTTCCCATTTTCCAAACAACATATCAAGAAATAAGAGGTGTCTCAAAACATTTGCACAGTACTGCATACCTACATAAAACAAAATACATAAAAAAATCATGTAAATTGCTTCTTCTTTGCTACCTTTAAAGATAGTAAACAACAAAACTGTATCACAGCCAACATCTGGTGACAAACAGCTTTAATTCTGAGGTGATTCTGGTCCAGTCAGAGTCTGAAGTTGTGTTTTAATCCCTAATCTTTCCATAATTACGGATTATGAATTTGCCTCTGTTTTGACTCATGTCTTCAGTTGTCTCAATAGGAACAGCTACTCATGTTTATCCACCTACACAGGCTGCTTGGATCTCGCCCATCTCACTGGAGGATATTCAGATTCTAACACACTTCACAAATTGGTTGTCAGTAATTTGGATTTATGTTGATTTATGTTGATTTTCTTATGTTGCGTACATACTTGGCTACACAGATAATTAAAATGAAAAATCACAGACAACTCGAAGGCAACTGAATTTTCTTCCCTCGCATTCACCTAAGTTCATCTGCTTCACACTACCCGAACGAAACGTCTGCTCCTTAAAACTCATCCCACTCCAGCTGCTTAATGTCTCTGTTGTAACTTGAACCGACAGGAATGTAAAAGAGTGCCGATGCCAGCGCGATCTGCGACCTATCCATCACCGACAACAAGCTCATTACCCAAAAACCTCTTGAGCGGAGCTGCGAAACAGGAGGGCACCGGGGGAGGTGAAAGGTCTGACCTGGACTTTCCTGGGTTTGCAGGACCACCCCGAGCACAGCGAGATCTCAAAGCCAGACGAGAGCACCCGTCTCCTGATTCGACGTGACGTATATAATATTTACGTTTCAGATGCATAAGCCTCCCCGGGTGCAGCAGGGGATCCTCGTCACTTAGCACCGTGTGATGCTGAGTTCAGGGCCAGGCAGTCCTCGAGAGCTCCAGCCTCATTAGCGATCTGTGTTTCCGAGATTCACCAACTGACGCTGACCGACAGCTGCTCCAGAGGAAAGCCAGCGGGCTGAGAGAGCGCTTCCTAAAAAGAAAAAAGAAGAAAAAAAATCACCCTTTCACAAACCAGAGGCTTCATCTCACACTGTGACGCTCTAATTTCAGTGGAAGTGTGCTACACTATCCTTTCTCTGCCAAACCAGAAATAAATTGGCTCAGACTTTTCAGCTGCTCTTTGTAATGAGTCAGCGTTGCTAATGTTTCCCTTCTCACAGAAAAAAAGAAAAGAAAAGGGGGACCACACATATGAAAAACTGTGGGCATTTCACTTAGCTCTTCCTGCCTCTCTTTGACTCTTATGAATGGGTACAAATGAGACCACAGGGAGGAATGAATGCGCCTTTTTCATATCTTTGAAATCAGCTCAATCAGATAGATACTAACAGCTGATGGAGGCAGTGTGTGTCATATCAAGCTGCTATGAAGTTCAAGGTGTAAGAAGAGAACCCCCAACACCCGCCTTCAGCATCTTTTTTTCTTTACACGAGGAGCCAGTGAAGTCACCACAGCTGCTGCCTCTCTGCCACAGAGGCCGAGTGAAAGGTCGTCCCTCCAGCTGAAGGTTGTAAATTCAAGACGTAAAACGGGAAAGACGCGCCACTAAACAGGTGCAGGAGCAGAATGAATGGTCACCCGGGTTTTTTTTCCCCCCCAATCTCAGAACGAGCAAGGACAAAGAGGGGGTGAAACGGGCGTGTTCAGACTCGAGCAGCGATAGTCCTTCATGAAACCTTGGATTGTCTCATTTTGGAGCAGTACTTTAAAAAAGAAAAAAAAATCATCATAATAAAACAAAACCAAACATCCCTATCTGACACATACAGGAAACATGAGGTGTTCGGTGAAACCTTAGCTGAGTGATTTAAACCAAAAGGAAAAACCGTGGTGAGATATGACACCAGAGCTACATCTAATGAAAGTGATCACTAGTGTATATGGTAGTGATCGCGGTTGTATATTCCAGTGTGGACTGGAGCACATGAATAATGCATGAATGCGTATTTTGTTGTCGGGTGGGATTTTCTATCATTAATCTGCCTGCTGATCCACATTTATTTCCACGTTACTCGACAGCTCAGCGTCGTTACTCAAAGTCGGCCGGCGCAGTCTGAGATATTAGTTTGAGCTGTCCTTTGAAAATAACTTTGCACTGATAGAGATTTGTGTGGATAAACTGTAGCGTCTCTCCTTAAGTTGACATCTCAAACCACATCTATCTTGTGTGAATATTAAGCACAAGGGTCTGCTGCGATCAGCCTGGATTCACTTTGATTAAAGTTTATTTTTTCTTCTTTTGCAGTTCATACGTTATTCAAAAGCCCCCAATTAGACGTTTGTGTCTCATGTACGATCACCAGTTTACAGCGTGTGTTTACTGCGATGCCCACCAACAGATCTGTCGTAACACCTCTACCTTAACTGCCTTCCATCTCCTCCCTTGACTGATTACCAGGTTGCGTTCAGGTGGAGTATTAGCTGAAGCAACACTAAAACATGGCGTGCAACTGCGGTTGTGACGTCACCGTTGGCGCGAAAACTAGCTGCTGCCCAGCTTCTCCCCACAGATGACACAGTCCGGTTGAGGTTGCTTGCACAATAATCTCTACTCACTATTTTCCGCTTTTCTTTAGGTGATGGGCCATCTTTCATGTGCCAAGCTGCAACTGCGAATACAGAAAAAAAAATGCATTCTCATCCAGGAGTGTCACACAGTGCCGCTGTGACGTGTCTCATCGTTACGAAAAAGCCGTCTAATGGCAGTGTTGACAGCTGAGACAGAACTACTGTTTTTTAGAGAATGGCAGAGTTTGTGAGGTGGGTGGAGAAGCCAGGAGACGTTTCACTTCTCCTTTTATCCACATGCCCATCTGTTCCTTCATGTGACTATTTTCTAAAACTCTTGCCATCTTTCAGTAATAATGTATAGTTGTCACAAAGCCCACAACACACTGGCGTAGGGGTTAATAAGCCGTGCGCACTCCATACAAATTCAGGTGTCTGAATTTTCCTTTAAAAGTTCAGGACTAGAACTCATAAACAGAAGGTTTATTCTTTATCACCTGATTCGGGTCTCCATCTCTTCTCTAATTGCCAAAAATACTTTAAGTCTGCATTTCTTTTGAAAGGATTAATGCTCGAGTCAAGGTGCCCCTTCTCCAGACCAGCAGAATACCTGCAAAAGCTGCTTTAACATGCATAAACTGAGATAGCAGCATACTAAAAATCAAATCTATTACTTCCGGTGAGTGCTTCACATGATGCTGGAATCAAATGAGGACCCTTTTATGCTTCAGGAAATGTTTTATTAACCTATTTTTATTGTGAAGGTTAACTGAACATACGTGGATAATGCAGCAAACATCCGAGAATCCTTAAAGCCAAACTACCAATTTGGGGTCACCTAGAGGACGCCAGGTCATAATCTAACTTGACAAACCACTGGCTTTGTCCACATTGTGCTTTGTTTTACTGACTTCCTCTGCTAATGAGTACATTTGCGTGAAATTGTTCTATGGCACAGTAGAAATAGTTGTAAGAGGGATATAATTCATATGGTCACGCTGATACTGTTCCCGGTGACATTCGTGGAATTTCTTCCTGTTTATTCTCCTTTCATCTCCACATCCAGTCATTAAGAAACATCCTACACAAATCCAATAAAGGAACAACCAGCCCTCACATTAGCATGCTGATGCAACAGTGCTTATTTCCTGCCTTAAGAATGACACCATTATCATCCTCAGATAACCAGCAATAAAATTAAGTTTGGGTCTTTCCACTGCTTTTAGGCCCCTAATTTCCCCTAATGTCCTAACGTAAGAGAAACATGAACTTAAAGAGTTCAAACTTTAGAAAACGTTTTCATGAAAACTCTCCTTCTCACCGTCAGCTCTGACATTTTCCATGATGTCAGTTCTTCTGATTGACTCAACCGTGAACCATGTGATGCTGTAGATAATGAAGCTGCACCGTGTCTGATTTTTCCCAACGTCATGAGGAATTTCATGTATTTTTGTGCCCAGAGGGCAAAAGCAGCAGCAGCAGCTTCAGGAAGACACGGGAATAAAGCGGAAGCAGTCAAGGCATGAATTTCATACCAATGTGACACATGACAAATGAACTTCACAAGAGATGAAAGATCTGATTACTCAGATTTTAATAACGAAGGATCGCTGCGGTAGCCAAAGGGGAGAAAAAAAAGCATCTAAAGAAGCCACATGTGTCCTGATGTGAAATTTATGAATTGATAAAGCAGTAAAAATGTTAAGTTTAGCTGCACAACTTCCTCTAATGTAGTTCCAGTGTTTTTTAAGGGTCATGACCTTCTGACCGCACCGTCCGATAAGTCAATCAGTGGACTGCGTGACAGACTTTAGATAAAATGTGGAACATGCAAACCAAAAGCACATAAGCAAACAAATGATTATTCTTCATTCATTAATTTTATCAGCCACACATATGTGCAACGTATGTCTGCATACAGATTTACAATTAAAAATTTCCCGATGGCAACGGTATCAAACCACCCATCTTCTAATGAAATGAATGAAAAAGCGTTTTTTTAAAAGAAGACAGTTTCGTTTTTTCTCTAAGTGTGTAAACGATCGAATAATTTTCAAAACATTTGTACATGTGAATTTCCCCAGAGTGCGAATAATAGAGTTTGCATCTATTGGGAGAAATTCACCTTTTCTTGGTTTCATTGTGTTAACCAGTAGGTTCAAACCTCCACCCAGGATTGGAGCCTCTGTTTGCCCCTCCTGACGTCTCCTCCTCACTGCCGTTTCTGCCAAATGAAAAGAAGCAGCTCGGCAGTCAGAGTGAATCTGATTCAGTGTGAGCAGCCTGCTGCCATCACTTTTGGTGCTGTGCGTTCACTAGTTTCACTGTACCTTGTGTGTCTTGTGATGCTACTTTGACTGTGTGCAGTTAACCGTGCACACATCTAATTGGTCTTGAGGCAATCGATTTACTAATTTGTCTACTAGTTTCAGGAGACTGGGGCCAGGGATATATTTTCCCACCGTTTGTGTTACCACCTGGCTCAAAAGACCCAACATAATGTGGATAGCTCAAATAAAACATGGGTTTTATTTGAAATGACTTTATAATCTCCACTCACAAATGTTTTTGGTTAGGTAAGACAGGTGAGTTGAAGACCGTTACAGCAATTAAAGAAAATGGCTGAGATTATAGCTATTTCTGGTTTATTCCTTTGTTTCGAGCATCATTTATTGGCCTTTAGTTCTCCTGTTTGCTGTAGGATGTAACAGTGGTGGTGTTGGAGAGAAATCTACTCAAACCATGCTTCTGCTTTTTTAAATTCTTGTTCATTTTAAGATGCTGCTTGACGTGCTCTGAAAATAATGTGAAATTTCAGGCACGATTTTTTCTTTTGGGTCCGTTGGAGGCGTGACCACATGCAGATTACTTTTCTCATTAATATACGAATGCATGTTTGTCTTACGTTTGCAGTGATGCGTCACAAATGCATAGATAACTACCCCAGCTGTCTTTCATCTTTCAGTTACGTCACACCCTCTATACTTGAAAGGTGTGGTCATGTTATCTCCACCTAAAAATGCTTCTACGTCACTTTTGAAATGCCGACCTTTGGTTGATTGTGAAATGATCACACTGCAAAACGTCCAGTCTTCAAAACTCCTTAAGAGTCAAAAACAACAGATGAGGCGGATTGATGCTAAATGTATCCCATTTGATACTTCTACATCATCAATTTTTCCTATTTTGATACCTGAAAAATCGCAAATAACCTAAAAAATTATATAGATTTTAAGCAATGAATAACAAAAACAACAGCTGGATGAAGAAAATATCCCAAATTAAAACTCAGGCAAATTAATATTTTATTTCTTTTTTTTTAAATTTGTTAGGTTCAATAGACACAAAAGAATTCATGACTCGGTCTTTAAACTGTTAAATTGGTGACATTTTGCTATTAAAACCATGATTTATTACGATATTAATGCTCAAAGTTGGTCAAAAAAATTTGTTAGATTGTGGAAAATTGTGGCAAATGCACACTTTGATGCAACTGGAAAAATGTTCACGATATGGAGATAAAATGTTAACTTTTAACTGAAATTTGATCTATTTTATATAGATTTTTTTTTTTAATTTAGATGGGTTTTGTCTTTGTTGACAGATTTGAAGTAAAGACAAGACAGGAAACGAGGGGAGGATACGCAGCAAAGAGCCACAGGTTGGACTCGAACTCGGGCCTCTGCATTTAAGCCATGGGGCGAATGTCACCCTGCTCGACCAGTTAGCTAAACTGGCACCAAAAAAAATAAATAAATCATAATTTATTCAAATCATCTCACTGTCACCAACAAACTGATCCAAACATTAAAGCAGTTATAGCAAGCATCCGCTGGCGGTCACTCAAAGACCCTCATTCTGCTGCAAGCCTGCTGCTTTAAGCAACAACCAATAACTAACCTGGCTTCACATGATGCTGGAGGCACTGCATTAATCAACAACTCAAGAGACATGTGAAACAGGAAGCTCTGTGTCCTCTGTTCAACAATAAGGACACAGAGCTGTGATTAATTGCTGCCTCTTGACCACCGTGCTGCAGGTTTAACGGACACGTTACTTCAGCTTCTTTTATCCGACTTGCAGAAGTACGAGCGTGTCCTCTCATTCACTTCTTCGGCCTCTTTTGAACTCTCTCGAACATGCAAGGCTAAATATTTACAAGTCGGCCTTTGCTTGTTTAATGTTAAAGGCACACTCACACTGCAGAGTAAATGAATGAAAAAGCTGTAGACAAAACACCTCCAGCAGCTGATGAGTACCAGGCCACTTTACAGTTACCCACAGGCTCCCCACAGGTTCAACCTCCTTTTCAGGACATGAGAGACGGCGACCCCCGGGGAGGGGGAGTTTGCTCGGTTGGGGGGGCTCAGCGGAGAGGCGGGGCCCTGCTGACGCTGCTGTCTCTGTGAAAGGAGGCAATCTGTGCATTTAGAGTTGGCTCAGGGCCAAAGGGATTAAACCGAGGTGGGCTAGACTGCCATCCGAGGGCATTACACACAAAGACGACGAGCTATATGATGAGCTGCGAGCACGGCGTTCGTCAGGACGCAAGAATGAAGGCACGCAGCATTGAGGTTTCTGGATTTTCTTTCTTAATTGGCTCTTTCCTAAACCCCTCCCCCAAACTATCCAATCATAGATTTTCGCAATATATACAGTAAGTGGACACAGCAACTCTGCCAAGCATTTTATTAGCAGACTCACACTCAACATTTAGAGGTTCAAGGACGTCGTCTATTTCTACATTTTTGAAAACTCAAAAGAAAAAGTGTAAGAAAGTGATTAAAACTTTTTTTCTCTGCTCTGTTACCATAATCTGCTTAGCTAAGTAGCTTACTGTCCACAAAGCACACACTTTTAAGTCCTCAGGAACAGAGCTGGTATACGCTGAGTTTGGAAAAGTGGCTAAACTAGCAGTTTTACTACAACATCCAAATTTCTCATGCGATGCAAACTGAACCCCCTCATTTAAAAAAGGCTGAAAAACTGTGAAATCTTTTTGAGGGTTGCTAACTCCATCCAGTGAGTCCTTTGCTGATCAGAAGTTGCTCCATTTGGTTCTAAAATTTGGAAAGTCTAGATGATTCATATTATTTGTCCTTATTTGAGTTTGTGGCAGTAGCAGCACAGCAATAAACTAAAAAAGCTATTTCCCCTGAACTCCACTGAGCTGAACAGCAGGAAATGACAGCAGTCCTTGTTCTGCTATGCAGCCTCAGAGAGCTCGGCACAACAGCAAGTGAACCACTTCTCACCTCCTGCAGGTTCTGGTTAGAGATTTCCAAAGCAGAACAAGGACTTCTGTAGATAAGAAGGGAGAGACTCTCTGCAGTGACATGCAGGACAACCGTAACAGTCACCAGGTCAGCCGAACAGTAGTGAAACATGATGCAAGAATATACCTGGGCAGCCCATCCAGGCAAAGTGAGAAGCACCACAATCATGTTGGTCAGAACCCAACAGAGACGATACTGAACGTGCTCTACGTAACCAAAGTGCAGAGGAATGTGAAGCATGCGGGTACTCCAGGGTGGGTTTTGTTTTCTGGCCATCACAAAATTTTATTCAAATGAAT
Organism: Haplochromis burtoni; assembly: GCF_018398535.1. Taxonomy (NCBI): domain Eukaryota; kingdom Metazoa; phylum Chordata; class Actinopteri; order Cichliformes; family Cichlidae; genus Haplochromis; species Haplochromis burtoni. The sequence goes on from NW_024582419.1 coordinate 1,805,692, forward strand.
CAGGAAGGAAGTATAAACCAGCTTTAAGTCAGTAAATCCAGCTTTCCTTCAATGTTGTTCACATTTCATTCTGCAACAGCAAGAGAGTAAAAGATGGTCCTGGAGTTTAAGCAAGTGCCTTGAATTTTGTTTAATTGTATTCAACTTTAAGTTCCTTTAACACCAAATAATTAAAGTTTTTATAACCACAGGTTTACAGCAGGCATATGTCTCTACCACTAATCTCATACCTGTGTATGCATTTATGTATGTAATACAAGTTCCACCTCTTAAAAAACAAAAGAATGGTGAATATGTTAAGCTGCAGGAGATCAGGCGCCCTCTCTACTCTTAGGATCCTTTTAGATATCCTCCTGAGACCCGAGCTCTTGTTTGGGTTTTTGATTAGTTGGACTTGATAAGTTTAAAAAATAAACATCATGTTTGAATAAAAAGTTGTTGTTGTTGTTTTTAATATTATGCCCTAATATGGGCACAAAGGCTAAAAGAACACAATGAAGTTTGAGGTACGGAAAAGCCCAAATATAATGTCCCCAAATGAGAATGCAGGCTCTATAAAACTCATAGCTAGGGCTGGATCAGGTGACCCTGAACAATCCCTCAGTTATGCTGCGTCTCAGGTTCCTGGGGGGACTTCCCATGATGCACTGAGCACTTCATTTCCATGCATCTCTTCTCACCCTGTACTGCTCGTCGTTAACTTTTTTTATACTCATTCCTGTAGCGTGTATGTCTTGCTGTCCTTTTCCCCCTCATCTCTAGAGCCTGGTAAAGTTTCTTCCTGTTAAAAGGGAATTCTTTCTTCCCACCTTCACTAAATTCCTGATCAGTGGATTGTATATTGCTACAGAGTCTTTATCTTCTAATATAAAGTGCCCTGAGGCTGCTGTGGTTTGGCAATAAACAAATAAAACTGAATCAAGCTGAATATGACAAGCTTGGACATTGTTTTGTTTTTGAAACTTTAATATTACAAAATTGACTGATACCAACATCTGAGGACAAGATGAAGAAATTATTAGCAAAAGGTCTTTTTAAAGAGAATTTTTAAACAAAAAGGTATTTTTGTTAAAATATGTTTAAAAACATAAAAATTCCACATTTCATGAGTGTGGAAGAAGAAAAGTAGTGTTTGTTTTCAACATAATATAAGAAATAAAAGCAGGGAGATGGATTTCCCTGGATGTTTTTTGTCTATCTTTTACTCACAGTTTTTTTTTATATAAATATGAAGACTTTGGTGTTCTTGCAACTGACATAACAACTGAAAAGCAACACAGCTAAATAGCATTTCTGTGAAAATCTGACTGCATTTGAAGCGTTTAAGCTGCTTCCTTCTGCAATAAAGCAACAAAACTGCCTCTGTGACAGTTTTTTTTATCTCAATCATTTGGCAGCTTAAATAGTTGCTAAAATGGGTGAGAATTTGAGAGTTTTGGTGATATTTAGAATGCATGCTGCAGGAAAGAAAAACGGGGGAGGGGGGTAAGACTGAGAGGACAAAAGCATCTGAGCAGTGAAGGGACTCTACTCGCTTGTTTTTTAATCCTTTATCAGTTAACATTTGGAGATGCTGCTAATTCTCCATAAATGAAGCATCTGTTTCTCTTGCCAGTAAGTCGAAAAAGTGCCAAGATCAGTCAGAGAGTAGCAGGAGTTTAACCTCGGGGGTAAATGATCGATGGAAGTAAGCTACTAAACATCAGCTGTTGGGGTTTCACCAAATCTGTCACGAATGCTTTGGACACGGCTTATCAAAGTAAACCAACACATCAAAGAGTCTTTTTCTTTATGTGCTGCTGTTAAAACAGCTATAAAAAAGAGAACTTCCTTTACACCTCGGGGCTTCGTGTAATGTTACAGTGCAACTGAGCAATCTCACACATAAGAACAGCAATCTAATCTGTGGTGAATCAGCAGCAACTGAAAAAAGTCCCAGCCTGCTTCTCTACGATAGTGAAAAGAACAACAGCCATCAGCAGGAAGAGGAAACAATGTCCAATGTCACCACGGGAGGATGAGGCCCGCTCAATTCTCCAAATCCGAGTGTGAAACAAAAGATTCCATTTGTGCGTTTACAACAATTAATGGGGAGTTTTAAACCGTCGCCTTGATCCGAGATGTGCACAATTTCTCGTGAATCTTAGACAAGCGCGGACAATCTGCTGTGTGAATGAAAGGCTCACGAGACGTGGCAGAGCACAGACGAGGCATTTTTCCAGCCTGGTGCTGAATTTGTCTCATTTGGCAGAACCTGATGATTAGATTCACAAGTCCATAAATGTAATCAGACAAAAAAAAAATCTGGCACACATTAAAAATACTAAATGCATTGAAAACTGTGAGAGTTGGATGGCTGATGGAGCAACTTACTACTTTCAGTGCACCTGCAACACAGCCAAATTCTATTCATTAATTAATCCTCGGGGACAGAAAGTGTCAGTCTTTACAAAGAAAACTGCAAGCATGTTTGGATTACATACATTAAAAGCTGTTTACTTGTCACCATGTAGGAAATAAATGTATGTCTTTATATGGTGTCTGTAAACACACAGTTGTGAGTTTAGTACACTCCATCATGGTCATGAATGTGATTGCTTGAATTTATTTTGTGTTTTCTGTTATCCACACATGGTCAAAAGTATGCATACAGGCTCCAATATATAAAAACACCCTGACTAATACTGTTCCTTAGCAAGTTGATCCTCAACCAGACGCTTTGACAGTCTACTATAATGCTGGCTGGATATTTGACCACTCTTCTTGGCAGAATTGGAAAAGTTCCTTTTAACTGGTTTAGTTTCCTGGCACAGACTCGGCATTTAAGAGTAGTCTTAGCTTGCTTTATTCATTCCTAAACCTGTTCTGATATATGTTTGGGAACATCCAGCTGTGTCCAAGTGTTAACGATCTAGCTGTTGATTTGAGGTGACGAAGAATTTGGAGGTGGTTTCACCAAATTTGCCCTTCGTTATTCCATCCACTTTGTGAAATTTATCAGTACCACTGGCAGCAAAGCAGCCCAAGAGCATCATGCTACCACCACCATGCCTGAAGCTGGTACAGTGCTCTACGGTTTGAAAGCTTCAACATTATTTCTCCACATATGCCTCATTGTGGCCAATTACCTCCATTTTCATCTTGTGCTATAAAACACTTCTCCAGAAAGCATTTGGCTTGTCGGTGTGAGCAGTTTCAGTCAACCACGAGGGTGTCGACTTTGGAGCAGGGGCGTCTTTCTTGGTTCTTGGTCGGCTCCTGGCTTCACTGTGTGGACAGTGATGCTGGTGTGGACTGTGTTTCAAAGCTGTGTCGGTCCCAGGAAATCAACACATCTAAATGAACTCTACCAATTCTGTCATGAAGAGTGGTCAAACATCCAGCCAGAATTAGGCCAGAAGTTGGTGGCTACCAAAAGGGTCTGGCTGAGGTGTAACTTGCTAAGGGACGTTGAATGAAACATTTATGGGAATGCTTGTATACATCTATACTTTTGACACTGTGTGGATTAGAGAAAATATTTAATGAATTAATAAATTCAAACATGCACCCTCTTGTTTTTTAAAAGATGTAGAATCTGTACAATGACTCTACCCTGGAAAAGCAGTTCAAAGAAATCACAAAAAGCCCCAGTTTACCACACGATGAGTGTATAAACGTCTAAACAGCTGCATTTGCATATGACTATGTAGAAACTGCACCAGAAAAAAAATTTGGTAACAGAAATTTTCTGGTTTCTGTTTGAAGTCTCAGTTCATTTTGCGAATGGTGCTAATCAGGGCTTGGTTGAATGCAGCAAAATGGTAACTATGGAGTGTGGCAGGCTACGGTCAAATCAGGACTTTTCTTCTTGCTGAATTTACAAGTGATGATCAAAGAAAACACACAGAAATCGTGGATATTTGATGCTTGCATGAGAAAATCCTCAAAACGGTCCATGAGCAGACGAGGGGACGGCTTCCCTGAATTAAACGAACCCCTTCTAAGTTTCAATCAGTAATTTGAGAACAAACAAAAACTGTTTGTTTCAGATTCCCACATGTGAATATTTGCTCTTCCTTTGAGCTTTGAGTCTCATTTTAAATATTTTATTTATTACCTGAAAGCAAATATTAAAAAATGTGTAATTTGTGGCCTTCATTTTCATAACCCATTATTAACCCCACTCAGGCTATGTGATATCATTAGATAGCTTATTGTGATCCAAACATAATCAGTTTACCAGCATATGTGATGGAAGCGGCAGTAAATCCTTCTTTTCAATGAGCAGGAGTCAATGATTTTTATATTCATATTCAGGGTGAGCGCTTGACTATTCTGTGCCCAAGGCACAACTAGGATTTATCCATTTTTTTTTCCCCCACTTACCCAATTCAGGGTCGCAGGGGGGTTGAAGCCTGTCTCAGCTGTCATAGGGTGAGAGCAGAGTACACACTGGACATGCTGCCAGCCAATCGCAGCACTACACTAGGATTTAATATGTCTTAATTAATGTGTTAAAGTGTTCCCCATTATGAGGGATTTTATTGTTTGTCTATTTTGTGCTCTACAAGTGTAAGATATGCAGTGCCTGCTATTTCAGTGTTAACTGATACTTTAAATAAGATAAATACTTTACTGATACTTTAAATATCTTATTGTTTATCATTTCATGTAGAACACGATAAGGCAGTGATGATGATGGTGGTTATAAGCAGAGCTGGCAGATCATCACTGAACATCTGAAGGTTAATATGACATTCATCGATCACTTCCAGTAACTAAAAGGCATCAGTGGTAACTGAATGCCATTTCAGATCAGTGCACCCCGACAATCAGTCAAGCCAGTATTAGCAGCTGGCAGTTCAATTCATTTTTATTTACGTAGCGCCAAATCACAACCGAAGGTGCTTTATATTGTAAGGTAAAGAAACCCAGACAATCAGACAACCACATTTAACCTCCTAAGACCCAAACTCTTCCACGGCATGCATTTTTAATTTCTCTTTGATATTTGGGCATATTGGGGCCCGATGAATGTAAAAACAAAGAATTACAAGATTTATTTTTTTTTACCTTATTTTTGTTTTTAAGAAAAATGAGAGCCACATATGAGGATATTCGTTTAAAATTTTGATAGAACAGTAGCAGTATAATGTCCTCGTAAGTGAATATCAGGCCGTTGTAGAGCAACATTGAGTATTTTGGTCTAAATAACCCAAAATGTGATGTCCACATATGTGGACGGCAGGTCCTAGGAGGTTAAGGAAAAACTTGGTGACAGTGGGAAGGAAAAACTCCACTTTAACAGGAAGAAACCTCCAGCAGGACAATAGCAAACTATCATCTTTTCAAACTACTGGAACTTCTGAGCTTCTTCAGTTATAGAAAAGTGGTAAAAACAGACACAATCGAACACTCGTGTCTTTGTCACAGCTGCGGCACCAACAGCAAAACATGCCATTTTACAAAAAATGAGATTTTCACAACCTCCAGAAACAGCAGCAAGCAACAAAGGACATGAACACATTGGTCAAATGACACTACTTGCAGGAAGAGACGGTCACTTGAAGAACTCCATTATAAATAAATGTGATTTGGGAAAATACTTTAACATCAAATGTGGCAGGTACATGACATATTTCCTGCATCCATCTCCAGTAACAAAACTGCCTTTATAAAAGTTTCCTCTCATGTTTTTCAGAGTAGAGGTGTAACCTGTGGGGGAAGATAAGCTTTCCAAACCTTATGCTGAGGACAACGTCAAAAAGCTTAAAAATTTTCTTTTGGTTTTGTTTCACTATTAATTCAACAAATGCAGTTTTTACATTTTGGTGACCTTTAAAACTGCAGATTTGACTCTCTTCCCATTCATTCAGACAGGCAGCTGTACATAACACTGTATTATAAGAACTTAAAGCATATGGACTTATATATTCCCTCTATGTTACTCATTATAAATGAGCGCTGCACCCGAAGTCTAACCTTGGCATAAAAAAACCCTGCATTCGAGGGTCTTAACAACAACACACCAGCAGATATGTCATTCTGTCTGTGCGTCATGCTCCAGCAGAGTGAAGGCTGAAAAGGGAAAGAGGAAAACCTGCTGCAGTCAGACCCGAGGATATCGGACTAATGAGCCGTTGTTTTTAAGAGTATCTAGTATCTTCGTGAAGGTGGACAGGTTACAGAGGTCACCTGTAGGTTAGGTGGCTCTGCGCAGGAACCTGTTCACTGATTAAGATGAAGGATGCTGAGGACATAATACAGGAGAGGTGTAAACGAGCCAGGGGCCCTGGGGGGCCCATCTGTTGTGGGCAAATAAACAGGGAATGGGAAAACAGCGCTGTTCTTCCCCCCTTCGAGGCTCAGCAGACAGCTCCATTAATCAGGAGCAGGATGAGCCTGCTGTGAGCTCCAGTGACAAGTCAGCAGCAGCACAAAATCCCCTCCTGCTCCTCACGCTGTATCTCCATTAGAGACGGGAGGTGTCAGCTGGCTGCCACTCCTGTTCCTCTGTAGTCACTATCAGTGTTTTCACAACTGTCCTCCAAGAATAACAGAAAAAAAAAGCTAACCATGAGGAGCGTAACAATTTACAGGCTGTCATTAATCCCAACTAAAAATAAACATTTGTTTAAGGAGCTTCTTCCAATCCAGCCAAACAAATGACTGCAAACCCCACATTTATATAAGGTTTGACAGTGCTACAGTAACAAGTATGCATACACAAGAAATCATTTGACTGTAGTGTGATGTCCAGAAATTTTTCTATTAGTTTTCTATTAATTACTGGAGCAAGATGAGTGTTGGTTCAGCTAGTTTCTACGAGTCATGCAGATGCACTTTAGGCCTGCTAGTAACAATTACTCATTTTTCCTATGAGATTTCATATTATTGTGAGAAATGTCAAACTATTGTTTCTCAGATACTTACAGCCTCGATTTAAATGGAGAACCAATGGTCAACAGTCCAAACCCAACTATAATAAACATGTGACTAGAAACAGAAGCAAATGATACTGAGATGTGGCAGAATTTGGCACTTTTAGTTCACCGTAATAACATGAAAACATTGCAACAAGCTAGTTTGTGGAATATCTACAAGGAAAGAAATTTCACAATCAACTTTGTGGGGATAGGTTAATTGGTTAATCTAAATTGCCCATAGGTGTGAATGCGGGAGTGAGTGTGAATGGTTGTCTGTCTGTGGCTACGTCCACACTAATGCGCATCGTTTTCTCTTCGTTTTGGCCTCCCGTCTACACTGAGACGGCGTTTTCCTCAAGGAAAAAAGCTGCGTTTTGGAAACACTCTTGAAAACGAATACATTTCTGTCCCGTCACAGTGTGGGTGCTCAAAACGCAGACTTTCTAAAACGATGACGCATTTGATGCAGTCATGTGACCAATTAAACAAAGATAGCGGACGGCATCATACAGCAGTTGTTTGTTTGCTCTCAATTTTGACAGCCCTAAAAATGATTAATATCAGTTTGTACATGCTCCAGATAGCTTTTCTTCAAATTCTTTAATTCTCACTCGCTTTTGCGCATGCACAGGACTGGAACGTAAGCGTTTTGGGCCGTTTCAATGTGGACGCACAACTCTGTGAAAATGACTGAAAACGCTAGTGTGGACGCGGAGCGTTTTCAGACGAAAACGCCGTTTTCAAATCTATCCAGGCACCATGTCAGGTTATTTTCAGTGAGACCACTAAAAGGTAGTTTGGAAATACACCAATCAAATTCATAAGAATGTGTTACAAGCATTTCTTTTTTTTCCTGGCTTTGCAGTCATTAAAGCCGAGACAGCAAGGATTTCCCCGTCTCCGCTACAATCCTGTCACATTAGGGAATGCTGTGCAGCGTTCTGGCATCCGAGAGGCCTTTAAATGATTATTCAAATCTGACTCGTTAGTATTTCATCTTCTCACCGCCACCACTAACGCTCAGACTTCTGTAACGCTGTGCTATTTCCAGCTTGAACACGGCCTTGGCCCCAGTTGGCAAACACGTCTCCTGCATCTCTAGAAGTAAGATAAGACGTGTCCCCTCAACACAGCTTCAGTAGGGAGAGGGGGAGGGGAAGAGAGGGGTGAGAGGGTGCAGGCGGAGATAGTGGAAAGATGGAGGTGCACTTTAATAGTATGATTCAGCAGAGGTATCAATTCCCACAGATGGCAGGCTGGCTCCTATTGACTTACATAGGAGGGGAGTAAAGAGGCAATCAAAACCACCCCAGGGACGGACAGTCAGCACATCAAAAGGGAGCCGGATCACAGTGCCTGAGGCTCCCCATCAGACCTGAGTGGGAAATAAGGTGAATGTGCTTGAAAATACCACAAAATTCAGTCTACAGGTTTCATTTAAAGGCCACGCTTATTGATAAAAACTTTAAATGTCACTGAAAACACTAACTTCGACGGAAATTAGCTACTGCCTTGCCTCAAGCCTTCACCAACTCCGAGTGATCGTCCAGACTGACAGCTGGAGATCCTGAGCGACAACCTGTCTCGAAAGGTAGTGAAGACGAGGTGTCAGAGTCCTGTCACACCTAAGCGCAGTGTGCGAGCCCCAGACGTGCTCGTGCTTGTTACTGGAGACTGGCAGCTTTCACCCTGGCTTTAAAAAAACACCAGCGTGTGAGAAAGGTGTTTCCACGTAAAGCTAAAAAGCCTGCCGCTCCTCTCACCTCTTTACTAAAACAACTTTTCATTTGGCGAAGCACGCGTTGACAGTACGCAGGCTAGCGACACTGCGGGAGTGAAACTACATTAACCTTCTGCGAGGACTTTTAATCAGTCTAATGAGTGTTGCCAGGCAGACAGCAGCTGACCTCCAACCCCTGATGAGCAAGTGATGGAGAGAGTTGGCACTGGCAAGACACCATAAATATTTCATTAGCAGTGCTTTAATGATCATTAAACTGCACCGTGAACTCAACACGTGTTACACCGCCCGCTCCTCTGTGTCATAAATGGATGTCAAAGCTGGATGCTGTAATCTGATTGGCTTTTCATTGCTGTGGGAAATAAAACATCTGTACAGCATGAGGATGTTTAAGTTGCAAAGGGCATGGATCAGCATATAAAACTGCATTTTGGTATTTTTTCGCCTTTCAGTAAGACAACAGAGAGAAATAAAGCACAGTGATGTTTTACACCAACTGCTTACCACATGATTATCCAGAAAATACTTCATATAGAATAAATAAGTTGAAACCACAACAAGCGTAGCTATTACGTTCTTTTATGTTAATTTGCAGGAAAAAAACTCTACAGTCATTCATCTGGTCTGAGTTCTTTCCACATGCAAATGTATATTGACCGCAATCATTACCCAGCCTAGGTGCATTTAATGTTTTTCCGTGTGCCAGACGGCATAAGCTGCTGTTCCTCTAAGGCTTATAACACCTGCAAAGCAAAGCCATGCATTCTGGCCATCTCATGGAAATGTCTCAGGAAGATCTGCTCTGACAGTGAGCACCAAAGCCACCTACTTTAATATCAAAGATGAAAGAAAGAAAATTGAATGTGCGGGCTGCTATTAACAAGTTTACAATAATGTGAGTAAATGATAATGCTGTTGAGATGTACAGTGCAACCATCAGTGAGCTTTATGATGGTCAATAATGCGGCTACAGGCAGTCATTTTACTGAAAAATAAGGTTATAAGTCCCTGACTATTCCAACCTGAGAGACAACACACCATTGTTCAGCTGCAATGCTGTCACATAATATGCAACTGCACATTTGTGGCTTTCTATAATGTGGTATTTTTGCACTTGTTACCTTTTAACACCATCTGCTTCTGCTTGTGATCCCTTGAAGTGTATTATTTTAAGCTCATTTCAGGCACTGGGCACATACCATTCCTGTCTCCATAAGTGTGTTTAAATTTCTGTCATAAATATGCCACATTTACTTTAATGTTCTTCATGTCTTCAATTGCAAACCCACTAAAGTAATTGAGAAAGCCAATTCATCTGCAGGTATTTGCCAAAAATAAAAAGACTGTTAACAATGGCTCAAGCGGTGCTTGATGTTTAGTTCTCTTTGGCACTTTCACTATGAGCACGCAGTTAAAGACAGTGTTTGGTCATAATGGCTTGCACCACTACATTGGCACAAACACCTCATACCAACTGTCAGGCACGGTGGTGGAGGGGTGATAATTTTGGCTTGTTTTATAGCCACAGGACACCTTGCAGTCATTGAGTTGAACATGAACTCCTCTGTATCCCAAAGTATTTTAGAGTCATATCTGAAGCCACCCGTCTGACAGCTGAAGCTTAGCAGTAACAGATCCAAAGCACAGTGAAAAATCTTCAACATAATTGCTGAAAAAGAAACGACTCGAGGCGCTGCAATGGGCAGACCGCAACCTGACGGACGTCCATGTTAAAAGAGCTGTCCATAAATGAATGCCTGCAAACCTCAATGAATTGAAGCAACGCTGTGAAGAAGTGGGCCAAAATTCCCCCAAAGTGATGTGAGAAAGTCATGAAGTCATATAGAGAGCCATTACTTCAACTCACTGCTGCTAAATGTGCTCCTAACAAGTTACTGAAAACTGAGGTGTACTTAGTTTTTCACAGGGAGTCCTGTGAAAGGCTTCTTTATCACAGGTCTCTGTGTGGGCTGGAGTCAGTGATAACTACCCCCTCTCCTTCCACACAGACTCAAAGAAAGACCTATCTTCTGCACTGTAAAAAAAAGTGAATATGATTTTAAACAAATGTGTTAGTCTTACTACACAATAGCAGCAAAATTGTTAAAGTAAAATGGTTTTGTGCCTTTTATTGTTGTTTAGGGCACTCTTACAAACCTTCAAGGTGAACCAAGGAATTTGCATGAGAAACATGCGACATGGTAATTTTGTCTTTGCCTACATGTTAATGGAACCATTTGATATGTAAATATTACTGGATCCCCCAGAAACTACAGCTGGATTCATGAGGTGGCGTGTTCGCTGTCCGCTCCAATCTGGGGATGGCCCGTTTGCCTGCAGTGAGCTCTGGTGTCAGATGGAGGGGGTCTACAAAGTATGTAGTACGGTGGGTCTGTGGGCCACTCTTTGGGTCTCAGTGCTTTTGTTGGCCTGAATGCAAAGTTACACCATACAAAGAGCTGAGGTGAAACCAAATGCTAAAAACAATGAAAAGTGAGCACTGGAGTCCCCGAGTGCTTTTCATGCTTTATTTTTGATCTGTTCCGGCCCACTTGCCAACCATCCTCCAAACGCTCACGTCATCTGCTTCTAGCAAAACACAGTCAGGATTTTGTACGACTGCACCGGAGCGTTTCTGTCCAACCATAATTGTGTATGTGAACAGACACATTTGAGAGACAATAAAACCGTTTTACTTAAAAGCAACCCGGAAGCCAAGGTGTTCAGGTACTGTGCTGAGTGGCTCAGCTTGTTTCTTTTCTGAAGTGATAAAATACTTTACAACAAAATAAATAAGCTTTAAATAATCTGGGACTGAAGCTTTTAAGAACTTGGGTTAAGGCCACCAACAGCGGCTCCTTGTGCTTATGACAATACTGCTAAGACATGCCCGATTACTCATTTTATTTGACACGAGCGTCACCAGAACGCATGTGGGCTTCAGCTTTAAATACTACAAGCAAACAAAAGGTGTCTATTCGTCTCCCGCTCCACCTCGCCTCTGTCAGCTCAACAAAGGAATTCTGAAAGCGGCTCATTAAATGTGTAGGCATGTTTCCTTTCAAACGCAAGACCTTCCACAGCACAGTGGCAGGACACATAAACACAGAATGTAGGTCAGTCAAACAGTTTGCGTCTGTTCTCTCCCTCCACGCCTGAGGTAAGCTGACAGCAAAACCAAACACATTGTTTGCCGAGTGTGACTCATCTCTCCAGGAGAACCTGGGAAAGTGGAACAAGGTTCACCTCCTGCTCCCTGAAGTTGCTCCCCGTACTACAGTTGCTGAACGTCTACCTGTCGATGTGACTGACAGCAGCCAAGGTTCCCAGGACCTCCTGGGTGTGTTTACATCCGTGTATCATTTAGGGGCATAAACGATGTCGGGTGCTAGCGTTGAGAGGGGAAATCAGAAAGAGAGGTGTGTCATGGGGGGAAAAAAACATTCAGTGACTCACACACATTAAAAAAAAAGCAGTAAGTTGAGTTTTCTGTTTGATATAAAAGCTGCAGCTGTAAGAGTCTGGCGTCTGTGCCAAAGCTTCAATGAAACTCTGAAATGTGTAGAAAAGAAAAAAACTTTTCTGTCTTTTAAGGGACTTTTTAAATAAACTCCTGGAATTCATGGTGGAGTTCAAGAGTTGAAAGATGAAGTAGGTCCTAACTGGATATGCTGCTTTAATACTAGAAAGTATTTTAAAAATTTGAAGCCTTTTATTTAAACATTTAAATATGAGTGGGCAGAAGCTGAAAGCAATTGCTTTAAAGTAAGAAGTGTTTCCAGAGGCAAGAGCGTTAAGCAGTTTTCTCAAATATTTTCACATGACATGGACTAATTATGCTGAGGAATAAGTATTGTTCTGGTGGGAAGAAATGTTGATAATAAAAGATACATATGTGTACATAAGTGAATACTGTAAACAGAGTTGACACAAAGAATAAAGCCTAGATTAAAGTATAAAAAAAACGGGCGTAGCCACTAGTGTGAGAACTTAGTTAACAAGCTACGTGCATAGACTTTATGAGGGCATGCACAGACACACATATAAATAAAAGAAATACACAAATAAATGTAAAAAACAAACAAACAAACACTTTCACTCACCGAAACTGGACCACACACTATATGAATAAACATTTAGCATAACTAACTGTTAGCAGTCAAAAGAGGCAGAAGGCACCAAAAGCTGTATTAGTTCAGGAGCAGAGCAGGAAGGTAGGTGGTTCCATCCACACCTCACTCAATCTGCACATCAGAGTGCTTTTGGAAGCATCTGAACCTCGTGCAATCCATCAGAGTTTAACAGTGTGTGTGCTATCATTAGAAAGCATGTATTTATGTGTATGGATAATGAGGCGTGTAGTAAAAACAATGCTTTGACTGTTTAGTTGGAGTAGAAAAGCTCTATATAAGTACCAGTGGCTCAGTGCTGCAGAAAACAGATGTTCTGATGGTGGAGATCTTAATAATTAATAATAATTCAGTGTCCAGACTAAAACTCCCATATTTTTTTTAAATATTACTACTATTTAAATAATGTATTTATATTTACATTAATCTAAATAAGACTACTAAAGCCTTTAAATAAATATGGTGTGGTGCACCCCATGCCCCCCCTTTAGACTCGGCCCTGCTTTTTGCAGGTATCACTGCAGTAAAAAAAGTGTGACGGCTTTCAGAAAACTGCCAAACTACATTGACAGTTCTGCATATATACATCTTTATTTTAACTTCTATAGCTTTACTGAAAGTGTAAAACAAACGGTGGTGGATGGGAGCACGTGAAAAGTAATTTTTCCTTCACGTTGGAGCTCGTTGTACAGGTGGTGGATTGTTGAAGGCCTGCTGTCAGCCTTTTCCCAATGCAAGTTTTGATGGCAATTACAGTAACGAACGCATCCCTGGATGCTAGAAAAAACATTTTCTTTTACTCCACCTGAGCTCACCTTCCCAGTAACAGTTCCACCTTTTAGTTCTTTACTACATATGTGCAGACGCCACTGTTGCTCTTCTGTTATCAGTCTTTTTGTGGAGACATGTGGTGGCTCCTAAATACGCTTATTGCAGGTCTGTTTTTTAGTCAAAAAATTTGGGTGAAGCGGTCATGTTTACATGGTGACAACTGAATGCTACAGAGTCGTGGATTAAACGCAGCATCAGAGCAAAGAATTTGCATCGAGGATTTTGTGTAATTGAGTTATTCGGTGAATCGTTGCAACCGTAGAGGACTGACTCAGTTTTAGAACCAGCCTTAAACCTTTTTCTTGCCCAAAATGGAATAAATTTCTACTTTTGCAGCCAATTATTTAAAAAGTAAAAAAGTGTATGGGACAGTTTTAAAACCAGAGGTCAGATATGAGTTTCTTTAACTGTGGATGAAACGGCTCATCAGTGTGACTGATTGCAACACAGGGTCTGAATGCAGGGAGATTTTAACGCATCTGAACACTGATTGGTGAGTCCTTGGACTTTCCATTGAGGATAATTCCTCTTAAACATAAGAAACACAGATACAACTTTAAATCAGTCCTACATAAGTAAGCGTCTCCTCTGTCATGTCACTGGTATTTTTGGTATCTAGGTTACAACTCTGCAGCCAGGGTCATTAATCAAAACTCCGGCACCAAGAAATCCAGGTTGATGCCCCCGTTAACAAAAGATTGTCAACACCAGTATTCAGGAGCACAAGATGGCATCTTCAAATTGCTTATTTTGGTATTCCAAAAGCCAAAACCCCCACAGATTTAACGTTAAAGACAAAATAAAACAGCACATACGCAACATTTTTAAATCAGACTAGCTGAAATCACTGAATATTTGCTTGGTTTATTAAAATATCCTCATAAGGAACATCCATAAGCTTCCATGCTTAATATTATATTCAGATCTCATGTAATCATCCATCCAGGTCACAGGAGGGCTGCAGTCCATCCAACCACACAGAGCTATCAGATCTATGGTGTGACGTGTTAGAAATGGGAGCACAGCTAATAACCAGAGATAATAAGATCAGCAAGTAAAGTATATAGTTGTATGTTCTGTGTCTATAAAGCCAGTAGACTTAACTTTACATCCTGCCCTCTTCTTGGCCCCCTGTGTGGAGCATCGAACTCTTGTGGGAGAACGAGCTCTAATCCAGCCGGTCCGTCCTGCTTTGATGAGGACTGCTGTAAACAAAGCAGCGCATGACAATACTCGCCGCACTCTGCTACAGCATGCATTCATGTCCTCTGCGTGTAGAAATGCAAAGGCTGACCGGCTACGGTATTCAGCAGCTTGTTTTCCATCTGAATGTGGGTTGAAGAGCAGCTCGAAAAGCTACATTGTGACAAAGGAAGACACTTTTGGTGAACTGAGAGGAGGCTGGAATCTGTTTGACTTGGATCATGTTGCGTTCTAAAACTTTTCATTTTAGAAATGTATATTTTACAAGCATAGTCGATGACATCACTTCCTAGAGTGACCAATACTGTTACATAACAGCCAGACACAGCAGAAAGCACCCCACAACACTCCTTTCTAAGGACACTGACCTCAAATCTGCCAGCAACAGTAAAATTATTAAGAAGATGACCAATAAACTACTATCGATGTGGTAAAACTTTGTACTTATCTGGATAAAACTGTAGTGACCCTGGTGGATCTATGTTTTGTATCTATTATGTTGTGTCATGGCTCAAATCACAGGAGAATGTGCAGAGCACGGACGTAAGAGTACGTTTTCTGTATGTTTGCTATAAGTTTTCAGTCTGGTCAGTTCAGCATGACTAAAACCGGACCTCCTTTTTACTATAACGTCTCAGTATGTGTCAGCGTAAAGACAGGAAAGCTGTGTCCTTGTCATTTGCAAGAATTAACGGTGTAATTGTTGAAACCAGCTCCCGGTTTGGATTTCAGACACAGACACTCTCTGCTTGTAAAATTAGGCTTAAAACTTTCCTTTTTGAGAAGGCTTATAGTTAGGGCTGGATCAGGTGACCCTCAATCCTTCCGGAGTTATGCTGCAATAGATTTAGGCTCCTGAGGGACTTCCCATGAACCTTTATATCTTTAAGACATTTCTGCAGCTTAACTAATTGGTGTGTGTTATCTGACTTCATGGACAGATAACTGGGTATAATCTGCATAGTAATGAAAATGTATGCTATAACTTCGAATGATTACTGCCTAAGGGAAACATCTATAATATAAACAGAAAAGGTCCTAGCATGGAACCCTGTGGAACTCCATAATTAACCTTAGTGTGTGAAGAAGACTCCATTTACCACTGCAACACTGTACTTTTAATTCAGTGAGCTAATGACCATACTCTGAAGAATCCAGCTGTCTTTAATTTGATAATTTACAAAATGGACTTTATGTTTATTTAGAAAGACCTAAAACTAGTAACTGAATCCATAAAGTAATCATGAAAGTATTCACTGAGGTCACAGAGAAAGGGAGCCACAATGGCCATTTCCCATAAACGTCTATACAAGAGCAACTCTCCTTCTTGCAATCTGAGGACTGGCCCTTCTGTTTGACATTAAAATAACTCGGTTTAAAGAACTTCTATGTTGGCTTCATTTTTCCCGGATGCCACTTCCATCTTTTATATACAGAGAAGGATAAGCTGCAACGCAGTAAAAAACACAGAAATGGAATGATATTATAATGATAGCTTAGCCACCTCAACTGTGCTGACAAATATTAAAAATAGGTGCAACAAATACCAATGAGGCATCATTGTTCATTGAGAAGTCCATGTGAACACACAATTAATATCACCAAGCAATAACTAACAACTAATGGAAGGAAACTCATGCTATCTCATTACATTTGGATGAGTAATGGCTCCACATTACTGAAAAAATGTGGTCTGAAAACACTGTTCTTGGCACCACTGATAACGTCAGTAAGATGGGCTAAATTGCTTACTATTTTACAGTTAGATGGATGCTGCATCTAGTGCCTGACTCATATTTCTCATCAACGTATTTCTAAACAGTCTCGGTGCCTATCAAAACACACTGACAACACAGAAAGAGAGAATGCAAACAGGGCTGCACACTCCCAAAGAGGAAGGTGATGTCATCTGATAATAACCATGCCGTTAAGTGAGAGAAAAGCCGAATCTGGCAGGAAAGTAAAGTTTTCAGGAGAATCAGCTGCTTTACTTTAATCTGTTCCAGTTTCCAAGACTGAAAAACACAGATTACATAACAGCAGACCTCTGTGCATCCCTGGGCCTCTAAGTATGTGTGCAGTTGCTGCAGTGGAGTTTGGCTCACTTTGAATTTGGCTGGAAATCACACAGGTCTCCAAGTTACAGTCCAACACACACACCGTTTACTGCAAAACAGCTCCAGTGAGAGGTACAAGGTCTCAGTGTGTCAGACAAGCCAAGAGCTGATGTAATTATAGCAATGCAAATGAAATTCCATTCCTTACTCGAGGAATAGGAAATATTTTTGAATCTGACTTCCTCGGGGTGATACTCATATTCGACAGAAATCACATCTTTTAAAACAAATGTCAGCAGCTACGTTTCATGTTTCTGAGGCTGGATCTTTATATATATATTACAGCAGATACATTTCCTAGACAGTTCATTAGGTACGACTTGCTAGTAGCAGGTTGGACCCACTTTTGCTGTCAGAACTGCCTTCTTCATCCAAAAAGCTTCGTCAGATTCTGGTCCATGTTGACATGATGGTATCACAAAGTTGCAACAGATTTGTCGGCTGCACATTCATGATGCAAATCTCCTGCTGCACCACATACCAAAGGTGGTGTAATGGATTGAGATCTGGTGACTATGGAGGTTATTTGAGGACAGTGAACTCACTGTAATGTTCAAGAAAGCAACTTTACTCAGTGTGTCAAGAAAATATCTCCCACACCATTACACCAGCAGCAGCAACGTGAACTGTTGATACAAGTCAGGGTAGATCCATGATTTTATGTGATTTACATTAAATTCTGACCCTCCCATCCTAACACTGCAGCATCATTTTTCCAGTCTTTTATTGTCCCATTTTGAGCCCTTGTTAAATCTAAACTCTTAGCTGACAGTGGCATCTATTGTGGTCTTCTGCTGCTGTAGCCCATCTGCTTCAATGATCGACATTTTCTGCATTCAGAGATGCTCTTCTGCAGCTCCAATCAGTCTGCCCATTCTCCTCATGGAGATTGTCTCTTTAGATGTTTGTCTTAACAAGGAGCTTGGAAAGAAAAGCGGCTGGACTTTTTTAAGTTTCCTGAAGATGTTTCACCGCTCATCCGAGAAGCTTCTTCAGTTCTAAGATCAAATGGTGGAGAGTTCCAGATATTTGAGCAATAGTGGGAGTTGCCCCTTAAGAGGGTCTTTGGCTCATTATTAATCATGTGCCTCATCGCACGAATTTTGGGTGAAACCAGTGTGAGACCTTGCCTCACCCCATCATATGACTGATCATGTGGATGCAAGATGTGAGTGGATCTAAAAACTGGGCTGTAGATGGCAGACAGCTGGTGTCATAAGCAACCTGTTCAAGGCTGATTGTTCACAGTGGACACAGATGACTTCTTTCAACCTTCTTTTAGGCCATCTTACTTCTCTTGGTCTTATAACTAAAGAGGTTTCTCAGATGAGAGGTCAAACTTCTTCAGGAAACTTAAGCCCCTTTTCCATTAGTACCTACTCAGATCGACTCGTTTTCCATTACAATCTAGTACCATTTAATGTGCGTGGTCGGCAACGTGGCCGAGCGTCCCGTGACTTAATTAGTATGCAACATGAATGCTAGAACAAAGGTGGACATCGAGGGGACGATATACCTGCTGCTCAGTCTGCGGCATTTCGTCAAACCTCGCTGCTGTTTTTTGTAAACATTTCCTCGCTTCCCGGTTTAAAAAATGGCAGTTTTTATTTTTGTGAACTCATTGAGGGCTGCTACTGACCAGCCAATCTGTGGCTTGCAATTGGCATTGGTGGTAGTCTGATGACGTCATATTTTAGTACCTGCTCACAACGCTTTGGAACCCGGCTGTGCAGGTATTAATTTAGTACCTGGTACCCAGTAATGTGACCTAATGGAAAAACCCTAAAAACTGTGTGTTAAGAGATATATTCTAAAACACTTCTTCAGCAGAGAATCAGAGAGGAGAAACACACAGATTTTCTTGCTAGCAAGGGCAGTCACCAGGACTCACACACCAAGAGTGAGGTTCAGAGACTAACCAAATGAGAGACTGCCCCGGTCTTTATTTATACTCAGTGGGTGTTGTTCCTTACATTGGATGTGGAGGTGTCGTGTGTGTGTGTGTGTGTGTGTGTGTGTGTGTGTCAGAGTGTGACCCCATAAACGACTTCCCTTAACCTGCTGGTCTGGAAAATCCAACAGTTCATCTATATGTAAAAAAGCACTTAGACTAAAACTGACATAGCTACGTTAATCCTACCGTAAAACAATAAGACAAGGTACGACCTCTCCCATGCTCCTAGGATGTGGGGGTGAACGCCAGAACACCCTGGAATGTTACAGACCTCCTAGGATGAGACATTCTTTCAATATGCCACCAACTATATACTTCAAAACACAAGTGATTACATGCAGTATTCTACCATATGCAAACTTATATCATTAAAAGATTATACTGACTACTAAGTACAATTTTCCATTGACACTGTAGCAAGTCAATCTGAGTAGGTTCTAATAGAAAAGGGGCTTTAAACAAGTCCCACCACTTTTCTTTCCATGTTGCTTGGATTACCATGACTTGGATGGCTGAGAACCCAGACAGACACAAGCAGCTGAGCAGGTGTGGCTTATTATATACAGCCCACTCCCACCCAGGTATGAATGATTGGTTGACTATTCGAAACATAAATGTTAATGTTTTTTTGTTTTTTTACTCCCACTACTTTATTACTATCTATTCTTAAACATTAGTACTCTCTGAGCTTTATTACACTATAACTTCACAATCTTTATCATTATTAGGCAGGTTAGAGAATACAAGACTTTGTGATGAAACTGAGTTAAGGAAGGCCTTTTTTTTCCTGTTAAACCTACTGTGTTGTATTTTAAAGGAAAATAAAATCTCAGTAGTGCTTTAAATAATGGATTTCTACAGATAGAGGACAGTCAGAAAGTTCAGGCAGCAGCCCCTCGGTAGGCAGCCCCTAAGTTGGCCAATCAGAAAACTGTTGGATTTTAAGGAGTTTGTTTCAGATGGAGCGTTCAGTGATGAGCTTGTAAAGGGCTAATAGGAGATAGACAAGGGTTTTTCTGAACTGAAAATAAAAAGTGACTCTTTGTGACTCCAAAGAATGAAAATGAGTGCAACAGGTGTCCTTTAAGACAAGTGTAGCCTTATTACAAACGTTTAAGAGTCATACTCTTTAACTCAAGGATAGACTGTCGCAGAGTTAAGCCAGCAGTGTTGTGAAATTTCTGAAACACCACATCTGTGTGATCCAGTTTAAATACTGTGAGCCATTTGAATCCTCACACACCCACTAGGCATCATTTTTGTGATACGCAGGTGAAAAGGCATCAGGGTTTTAATAAAACTGGGCTAAACCTCAACGTCTGTGCGTGTGGCAGATTCGAACTGCACGCTGAAATACAGCCACAGGATTGTGGCTTAAAATGGCCGTTATTTTTAACCAAGGCAGGACAAATACTCATGAAATCTAGCCTACTTTTACCCCGTTTCACACCAAAACCACGCCACTGGGCGCCGATGCCCAAAGCATAACACAGAGAAATTATATGAGGACCTTTATTCTAACAGGGATGTGGTGTTTTTCTGGACAGCAGCAGGGTGGGTGCATGAGATCTTCAAAACCCCAACACACAGCCCTACCCACTCAGGAAAGCCCACACAATGAATCCACACTAATCCCATCTTTTGTGGTGCTCCCTATGTCTCAGCGTGGCTGCACCTCATGCCTCAGACATGCTGCTCCACCATCACAGCCTAAAACTGCCTTTATGTGCAGTCACAAACAGGAACATAAACAATACGGCTCAGAAACTTCTCCACTTGATGCACAAAACAGCCCCTAAATCCAGGACCCCCCACGCCTATATACATGAAGCAATCACAGACGCCTTTTGTTGTCCTTCATAACAACTGTACCATCAAACTGACAGCAAACATAAAGCCACGCAGGAAGCAAGCACTCCATGGAGAATAAAGGCTCACAAGTACAAAACCTGAGCTGAAGCAAACAAGGTAAACAAAGCATGTGATCAGTGTGGTCACCTGAAACAACAATAGACTCACAGAACACGTGCTTCAAACATCCCACAGCCCCAAAACTGCAGGAGTTGGACAGATAATAGAAAAACCAGACGAAAATAACACTTGTGCAGAGATCAATAATTTTTGTTTTTGTCCCATTAATAGCAAATTAAAACCTCCAGAAATCCCGTTCGCCTTTAAATTAAGTTTTCACAAGACAGGCTGAACCATGAATGACATTTACTTTCTTCTATTATCACACCTAAATTCAAAAAATAACAATAAGCATTTAATATATAAAAGCAGAGATGGACGCAGGGCGCGGGGAGCTCTTACCGGGCTGCTCGGGCTGCTTCTTTAATTCACTTTATATTCCGTTTTCCCGACAGTCGCTCGCGCGTCTCTCAGACACAAATCTCAAACCTCACTTCCATGTGCTCGCGACCAGGACCACGCGCTCAGAGGTGGAGGGGGGGGGAGCGCTCGGGATACGGCGTGTGTGACGTCACGTTGAGTCTGGAAAGCCGCTCGAGACAACGGTGGAACAGGTGGGGTTTTACCACGGTCTAACTAGATAAACTTCACCTCGTTATTCATTTATTCCAACGTAGACAGTTCATATTACATTTAAATATAAAGATATAACGTATATTTATATCTAGATATTTATTATCTGTGGTTTTAGATTATAAACGAGCTTTCGAGTTCCCGTGCTACACTTTTATTAGTGTGCTACTTTAAGAAATGTGATCGCAGATGCGCTGTTTAATGCACCAGCCCTCATCTAAAAGACAGCTTCACTATACCTGCGTTTAAACATGACATGCAGTTTCCCACCTTTCTGTGCACTTCCACAAGCATCCAGGACTCGTATTAAGGAGCTGAGGTGGCTTCTTCTAAGTCTGAAGAGGAATTCCCTCTTTTCTGCACAAAACACGTGATCAACGTTTTTGTTTTTTTTAAACCATTTATGCAGATTTCACTTAAAATTCACTGCAGCAGGACTTTTACACAGCGTGTACTCTTATTTAGGTTTTGACCCTTACCTTCCATCAGTGAGAGGAGTGACTCAAAGTTTTATAACGCTCAGATAAGTTTTCTACCCAACCACTCATTTTCTAATGTATTCATGTGGACGCCCCCTACTCAGGTGTGACTGAGTGGCTAGTCATGGTGGTGAAGAATGAGAGACAAGCTCAAGAAACAGGTTTTTGTTTTATATTTGAAAAAGAATCTATGAACATAATGAAAAAAAACAAAAACAGTGGGTCTGAACATCCAGACAATCGCAATCCAAAAATACATTTTCTTAGGAAATATTAATTATGTACAAAAAAAACAAAACAAGAAAAAACAACAACATAAAAATCCATATTTTAAGTTCAGGCTTTCAACAGTGTGAGCCACATTTTTAAACATTTTATTAATAAAATAAAACTTTTAAATATCTTCATCAGATGAGGCAGTTTTTTTCTTCTTACATTGTAATCAAACCAGATTCCAAAACAACTTAATCCGTTTTGCATCTGCATGCAGCAACAACTGTACACACCCAACCCCCCCCCAACCCCCAAGTAATGAACTTTTATTTTGAGAAAAAAATTTAAAAAAAGTTTATGATTCAAAGTTTAAGCACGGCAACCCTGCAGGTGTGCGAGTCTCTGCTTTAACTGTTCGCTTCTCCTCCTCAGCTGCTCTTTCAGAGAGAGGAGTCTCTGTTCGTCCGACTGCATGCTGTAGATGCACTCCGTGGCCTTCTTCAGGATGACCACCTTGGCCGCCTTCTCGTTGTTGGCCACCTCGGGGATCTCGTCCCGCAGAGCGAAGAAGCTCAGCTTCAGCTCGTTCCTCCTTTGGCGCTCCAGCACGTTATGAGTCCTTCTCTTGTCGTAGTCCTCCGTGTCCGACGTTCGCGGGCTGGAACACTTGCGGTTGCTGCTGATCTGTTTGAGGACCCTGCTGTGGCTGCTGGCACCTCCACCGCTGCTCTCCAGCTTCAGCCTCTTGACAGCCGGCTGCTCGTGCCTCATGGATGGATGGGCGGCGTAATTATGCTGGTGGGTGGAGACGTGGCACCTCTTCAGCACGAGTGGGCTGGGGTGCCTGGTCTCCAGCGGGCTGGAGTCGCACCGTTTCACCACCTGCCTCTTTTCCACAGTGACCACGTCGATTTCCTCCTCTTCCTCCTGTTCGTCCTCTTCTTCCTCCTCCTCCTCCTCCTCCTCCTCCTCCTCATCATCATCACCTTCATCCTCTTCCTCTGCAAAAGAGCAAAAACAACACAGTCACACACTCTGCTGCCACATCGGGGTTGTAATCCTCCTCTAAAAGCATCTCTGCAGTCCGTTCAGGCTTTCCCTCTCTGCCACATCAGTTGATTGCTTAACATGCAGCCATTCCCTCCAGCTAATCTCACAGCAGTCTACTGCATGACATGGGGTGGAAGTGGCAGCAGGATCCACCTTCCTGCCTGCAATTCGTGTGAATGAAAAGCAAGAATGTGCCTCATTTCAGTCATAATGTCATGCATGTCCCCGCCAACAGAAAGAAAATCCCTAATTGCACTGAGGGGTGTGCCTCCCCAGGCATATATATAAGAGCTCACCTGAATCGCTACAACTGCTGCTGCTCCCGCTGCTGTTAGGCGGCGTGTCCAGTCCCAAATCCTTGCTAGGCGGGGTCCCTGCGCTCTGCTTGGGCGTCTCGGCTACGGGATACGGGAAAACCACCGAGGGGTCGATGCACTCCGACGCAGACGTGTTCAGGTCTTGCAGGTAGCTGCTGTTCAGTTTCCACGCAGGAAGAGCCGTAGTAGCGGCGGCGGCAGCCGCGGCGGCAGCAGCCGCGGGGCCGGCGGGCTCTGCGCAGTCACCGGCCGCAGACTCCTTCCGGGCGGCGTGCAGGGAGGCGAGCCGCTCGGACACCACCTTCTTCAGCTTGGCGGCGGCGGAAAAGCCGCTCCACATGCAGTCCTGGATGATGATGGACTTGAGGAAGGTCTGGGAGTAGTCGGAGTCGCAGATGATGCTCTGGTTGACCACGTCATCCCCGAGGAACTCGGTCACCATCTCCAGCTGATCCGCGATGGAAAGGTCGAGGCTGGACAGGGACGGCCGGCGGCTCGGGGAGAGGGGAGGGGTCGGCAGCAGTTCAAATTTCTTCCAGATGTCTTCGCTGGGTGCCGGAGGCTGAAACTGCTGAGGGTAGAAATCCTCCTCCTCGTCGTCGTAGTAGAAATAGGGCTGCAGGTAGTCGTAGTCGTAGTTCTTACTCGCCAAACTTGGATTCCGCGGCATGGTGCGTTTGGTTTCGTCTCTCCTCACGGCGAGGCTGGCGAAAACAGAACGGAGCGATTAGTCGATTCACAGCAGAGAGCAGACAGCGTGACCCTGCCCGCAACACCGAGTGTAAGCAGCCGCTTCATGGTCAACTCCCTCCAAAAAAAAAAAAAAAAAAAAAGACAACATCGACACCTCCCCCCCCCCTCTCTCTCTCTCTGTGCACGCCTTGCATGCATGCATGCGCCACTGCTGCAGGTGCTTAACCGGGATTGTAATTTAAATAATGCAAGAGACTGAGTGAGGAAAAAAAATTAATAAATCACACTTTCACTGAACTGTTCCAGTCATCACACTCATACCGAAGCTCCACAAACCCACTCCCCACCCTTACCTTTCAGATTTTCAACTGTAGGCGAAAGACGGGAGCAAAAAAAAGCGAGCCGAGTGGCGCAAAAAGAGGAGGAAAATGTAAAAAAAACGAGGGAGCAGCAAAGTTATTCCAGTGCGGCAGTGACAGTAAATCCTTCCACAGAGGCGGTACGGCGGCTGTCTGTCAGCCTGCGGGTGAAGCATGCATGTGAAGTTAAAAGGCTGCAGAGGCGAGCCGGCAAGAGCGACGCGCACTCTGTCATCAGCACAGTCAGAATCGCAGCTGAGAGTTGAGCACCGCGCGATAAAGTAAACCGCATCTCGCACTCTCTCTGTCTGTATCCATCCGCGAGAGCGTTCCTACTACAACACAACACACAGCACCCCCCGATATCAGCCTCTGCCCATCAGCGCAATTATTCAGCCGTTTGCGTCAAGTAAAAATCGCGTGCGTCCAAAGTACGCCGTGGATGCATCTTTGCATATTTTCTGCCCTCTTTCTCTGAGATGGGTCTATTTTTTTTTGCAAGTGGGAGGGGTCAGAGTGGAGTAGAGTAGTGCTTTCATTGACTGCATAGAGAAAATACTAATGCATGTAGTAGTGGCAGATAATTGGGCTGAGTTATTTTACTACTACTGCGCCAGAAATATACGCAAACACTGAGCGTCATAGCGCACACACGGCAATCCCTAAATAATCAGTCCACAGATCCGGATTACGGCCTTACACTATATTATATTGTTTAAAAAACAAAACAATACATAACAGCAGGAATCCTTTTTTAAACTGTAAATGTGCAATAATGTGTAAAAATGAGGCAAGCGCCGCATACTTTTGCGCAGTTTGTGCCTTTTGATTTCGCAATAAAAGCTCACAGGTGCAGCAGGAGCTGCAGACACTGACAGCTCTGAACCGGTTCAAACAGCTGATTACAACGTGGACTCGGTGAAGAATTAAAATCTTGGAGTTCGAGTTAATACACACAGACTCACAGAGAAAATGTCCAATACAAATCCTGCAGACTGCGTAATGCAGCGCTGAGTTTGGACAGATTGGCACCAATTAACAACAGGAAGGAAGCAATTAAAGGAATCAGATGGATGGATCTATCCCGTTGTAACAGGAGCTGTCGATGGAGATTAACGGGCTTAGAGCGCCCTCTGCTGTTTGAAGCGTTGCAGGAGCAGACAGCAGCTAGGTGGGTGGAAGGTTACAGATTGAGACAGGTGACCACAAACCTCACAAATCCTGCAATCATGCGTGAACAAAGATTATTTTTTTTATGAATTGAAAGGGAAAAAAACAGGGTCGAGTGAGTTAAACTATAAAAGGGTCAGGGACAAAATAGCCCAATTCAGTGGGTTGGTGCAGATCTTTATTGGGGTTAGTGGGTCACTTCATTAAAAAATAGAGTGGAGAAGCAGTAAATGGCACATTTAATTAGCAATGCACTGTGTTTGACGAAGTCGGTTGCAATTTGATATTTAATGGCAACACCAGCTCCTGCCATTCTGACAAAGTTAATTGGTTAAAAATGCTCAGTAGGCTTTTCCACCCTCTTTCTCTCTTACTGTTGTCAGGCATCCTGCTAAACAAATTGCTAAAGCAATGAGTTGGACTCAAGCAGAGTGTGTATTTCATTACGCATGACAGACATTAAGAAGCATTTTAAAACACG
This sequence comes from Haplochromis burtoni, assembly GCF_018398535.1. Lineage (NCBI taxonomy): Eukaryota > Metazoa > Chordata > Actinopteri > Cichliformes > Cichlidae > Haplochromis > Haplochromis burtoni. The sequence goes on from NW_024582419.1 coordinate 1,831,882, forward strand.
AGGCTGTGGACACAAGCAGCAATTATAGGAAACGACAAAAGCATAAACGGTGAAGGAGTTTTGTGCTTGAAAATACAATCATTTAAATTGAATTACATGGTGCAATTTGCACTTTTTAAAAACACACTTTTATCAATCCAGGACAGCAGCTCTGAGTGTGTTACTGCTGCAAACGGCCCTTTTACTCTTTTTTAAACACTTCTTATATAACAGAGTCCTGTTGGTTATAACATAAAAGACCTCTTTAATGAAAACGATCTGTGATTATGTGTTTAGTGACATCATCACTGCAGCTTTTTCCCCTTCATAACAAATTATTTTCAGTTTGTTTGAAATCAGTCGGGGCCGTGGAGCTGAAACGTCTGGACTGAATTCTGAGCGTTTCATTTTGATCTAAGTTACACTTAACTAATTAAACACTTCGCCATGGACGCTGTGTCACTGTGAGGCCTTACATTTAAATGAATAGATAACCCCGCAGCATCACTTACACGAGTATACTTTTTCCTTTTTCATTAAATAATGTATAAGAAACCACATAAGCAAAGACAAAGGAGACAAGAGGAGGGGGAAAGCAAAGAAAATCCCCAAGTTGAAACTACACCCTCCGTCCTTCCCTTCATACTCATTCCTTCATCCGTTCTCTCACGCCTCTCCTTTCCCCGCTGTGGGATGCTTGTGGAGGATAGCGATCATAACCACCAGGTTCAGGCGTTATGGTCGTGGCGTTTATCGGCTCCGGATGTTTCTTGTGTTACCGTGTTTGAGAGCGCCTGCATGGAGACACAGAGGGAAGCTTTGAGAGCGGCTGGAATGGTTTCCTGTGATAAGTGAAAGCTCAGGAGAGATTTTGATTGTGTGTGCGTGTGTGTGTTTTCTTTCTGGTTAAACTTCCTCCATGGACTCTGACTGACATGGAATAACCTGCAGAGGATCGAGGGCAGAGAATCCAATCTAGTTTGGCTTTGGTAAACTGATAAACAGACTCAAACATCTGACATGAGTTTTTAGAGATATGCACAATTTTTCATTGTCTACTCTAAAAAATGAAATGGCAACTCACAATATGTTTAAAAAAAAAAGAAAAAAAAGCCAAAGCAGGTAGTCCCATTGCTTTAAGAGGACATGATTAAGTTCAGCTTAAACACAAACGAAGATTATGCAGAAGGTCATGTTCAATTGAAAATGTTTAAATTCACCTTATGTCATTCTTTTTTAAATATCCTTTTCTAAACCTGAATATCAAGTTTAAATATTAAACGCTGAAATCAGACACATAACTAAAATGGTAAATAGACCGATTCTTAAATAGCGTTTTTCTGCTCTACCTTAATTCCATCTATGCAACTTTTTTCTATGCCTAACTACTGCATATCTAACATTCACACAAAACCACCAACCACTATCCTTCCCATTAGTAGATGACCTGCTCTACCTTCTGAGCTACACCTGAATCCCTTCAAACTAGCACAACTGGCAAGAACCTGCAACACAAGCGTTACGTGTTTCAAATAACCGAAAAGGTTGTCTGCCTAGGGGAAATTACAGTGAGGCTCTTAGCTATAGCTTACTCCAACACTTCAAGTCATTTACGGTCGTACTACCACTCTGCTACCTTAAATACAAAAACAATGCCTGACGGTTCTTGTTTATTATACCAATAAATACTACGCTTACAGCAATGCCGCTTAATGCTTTCTCATTGATATCGCATCAAAATCCTACCAACAGTAACATGACCAGGGGCTTTTATTGACACCATGTGAATTAAGCTAGCAGTAACTCATTCTTAAACTCAATCAAAGTATACAGAGAAACACATAAAAACTAATAAACTACTTCTTCATCATCTCCAGCTGCAAAAGGTTGATATAAAAAAAATCGCTTTTCCCCAAAAAGAGTCTGAGTTTGAGGATGGCAGGTCTGCCAGGTCGAGGCCTAGTTTTCTGAAAGTGAGGTGGTTATGTTAATCTGAATCTGGAGTATTTTTTAGCATTAACATCTCATACTATTACTTTAATACTAAGAAATCTGCTTATTTTTAGTATAAAAAACTAATAAGTTATTGTAATGTCACCATAAAACAAAATAGATGTAATGTAAACAACATCAGCCCATTTTGAGCTTAAGTGGACTAAACTGGTCAAACTGGTGACTATGAGCTTAAGTGGCTTAAGGACAATAATGCATCTCAGTTTTTCTATGTTACAAAGAAACTAAACTTAAGGAAATGGAGCCATAACACTGCAGATGAAGTGCTAACAGCTCATCATCATCCCTGTGCCTGCACCGTTTGTCTCCAGCTTGCTCACACAGACCAAACACATGCACATTATGGTGACTGGCCATAGGTGTGGATGTGGGCCTGAATGCTTGCATGATTTATGCTGTAATAGTTTGTCACCTCACTTCACAGATATTACATAAATCCAAACCTAAATTCTCAGGTATGCACTTTAGATGTGGTATAAATATGGGTTCTTTTGTGCATCTGTCTTTGTATAAATGTTGGTTTCTTGGGGTATCATCTCTGCAATATAATGGCTAATATCTGGGGAATCACTGCCTTTAGATCCTGAATTGTGTTTACTAGCATCTAGTATCTGTGAGCAAACATCAAGCAGAATTTGTAGAGGTCACCTTAAGCCAGGAAATACACTGCAACAGCACAGAAGTTGTACTCCTTTAGAAAAAAATCACAAAGTTCTCCCCAATAAAACAACAAATAAAAGATATCACAACAGTGTAAAGCAAAATGCTACTTAAACAACAATTTAATTAAACGCTTGTCTATAAAAAATGTCTTCAGCTGCTTTTTACAAGAGTCACTGGTATCTTTACAGTGTGGAGACCGTGGAAGAGATGTCCACAAGCCCAATCCCCACACGTTTTAAAGGTACGACCTTAGACGGTGTTACCTGATCTTAAAAATCTTAATAGCTTAATAAATGTAGCAAAAAAAAAAAATAGAATAGCAAACATTAGATGGCATTAAGTGGCTCTCTATAAAACAGTGTGAAGCGTAGTGGACAGTGCAGTAAGGAATCATAATGTGTGTTCACATGTTGTGAGAGTGTAGGGCTGACATACAAGATGACTCTGTGTCGCATTATAGAGTTACTGTATGAGGTATGAAAGCTTTCCTCTATCTGTCCTCGTATCTGTTAGCCAAGGTGCTTTCTGGTGACCTGTCCAGTAAGTGGGACAGTGGGTGGTCAGGATTATCCATGATGGATGACAGTTTGTTCAGTAACCTCATCTCCAAAAGTGCCCGTTGTGCAGCCAGTCACAGAGCCAGCCTCCCTGATGAATTTATTCAGTCCAATGCTGCCCTCCCAGAAATTTCTCATATTTTCATATGATTTCTCTTTTATGTACTGAGAGTGAAAAAAAAAATGCTTCTTCAATTCTTCCAGTGGCCAGGTTATTTATTTATTCATCTATCTGGTTATATTTGATCTATTGTATCAGAGTTAGCATAAAGCTAATTTGCACCTACAGTCCCTTGGGAGGTTACATGCAAAAGATCACAAAAATAATAGAACAACCGCACGGCCATAAGCCTCGAACAACAAAAAACAGCCATCGATGTTTACGAGTCTGTGAGTCTTTGAGCAAATATTTCAGTCTGTTTTTAAAGCTGGGGAGCCCTGGGTCTATTAGATATACAGTCTAGTATAAGTGGAGGTGTCTGCGGCTCAGGTGCTAGCCACAGACGCCTCATTTACTCTAACTGTTGAATTAATCGTGAGAACTGGTCTCCTTCTTGTGACCCACATCCTGCTCTTCTGGGCTTACCTCATTTCTGATCTGCTCACTCTCACGTGCAGCGCGTTCAGCAGAGGCGGGGATGTTGACATCTGTGTGGAATTTAAGCTTTGATGGAAACTTGGAGCATTTCCTTTAGTATAAACCTTCACCTGGACTTCACTTCACTTGCCTACATTTTACAGTTTTGGTTACAATATTCATGCTGAAAATCAATAAAAAAATTTAATACAGCTAGCTCAGTTCAAAACGCTAGAACAGTAAATGGTTGTAAAGTTAATGAATGCAATTTGTTCATTATCCATCCATCCATCTTCTTCCATTTATCCAGTTTGGGATCACACAGACCGGAGCCTATTCTGGGCAGGTCATCAGTCTACTGCAGAGCTAACACAGAAAGCTACTCACACCATCGTACAATTTAAGGTCACTTGGTGTGTTTAACATTGGCTGTGAAGACAGAGTCTAAAATGTCCACAATGTGGATCTAACAGCAGTTCTGTTCTCTCTTTTATATCGGATCTTGGGGTTGTGTGACGTAGTATAATACAGAAAAGTCATCGTCACTTTGCAGGAAACCAAAAATCCTGTATTCTACGCAAAGGAAAATCCACAGATGTGAAACACCGATGGAGTCTGATCGGCGCGACGCATAAAACTGCACTAAGAGATTTAAAAAGAGACGGGCTGACACAAATAACTGGAGAAACCCAACAGCAGATGCGCTGATAAATCCAGCATGTGTTTCTCTTCTCGTGCAGCCGGGATGCCATTCAGCAGGACGATTCGGAACGAGGCGGGAAATCGATATCCGTGCAGCTTAGCTGGCGAGAGCAGGTTGCCAGCCAAGCAGTCAACAATGAGTTGACAGCAGATGTGTCAGACAGCTAGAGAGCTAATTGTGTCATCAATTATTAACAGTGACAGCGGATGGTTATTGACGTAGCTTGCGAGAGCTAAACCACAGTGTTTTTGTGGCTTAGTCGTTGTTTCTTTCTTTTGCACTGGAAAAAATGACGACCCAAACTCCTGTGCAGGTTCAGGTTACTTTATTTGTAACCTGAAGGTGGATTTGCTGTGCAGGTAGGTGAGCCATCCTTCCTCACATGGACATTTTCAAACAAACCCAGACAACAGATGAATACAAAGTAATCGAGAAGCAAATAAATAATAGATAAATCATACCACCATGTAGGATGGCAGTGTGTTTATCTGAGGGATTTTTATACATCCTGGTTCTGCTGAAGGTTTCTTCCTGTTAAAAGGGAGTTTTTCCTTCCCACTGTCGCCAAAGTGCTTGATCGTAGGGGGACATGTGATTGCTGGGGTTTTCTCTGTGTTATTGTACAGCCTTTACCTTACAATAAAGCACCTTGAGGTGACTGTTTTTGGGATTTGGTGTTATCTAATTAAAATAGTGCTGTCAGCGTTAATCTAGATTAAAATGACGTTAACGCCATAACCGCATTAACGCGGAAAATCTCCATTAGCGTTGATGCTAATGGAGGCATCGCAGTGGTTTCACTAGAAACTTATTGGCTCCCACCAGAGTTTAAATATCTGCGACTCTCAACCTTTTGGTTTTAGAACTGAGGAAGCCTCTTGGGGTGAGGCAACTTCACGAAACTTAAAGAAGTCCAGTTGCTTTCTTTCCAAGCTCCTTAGACTCCTGCTAAATGATCTAAAATCAAAATTGATGCCAGCGTTCTTTAATTATAGTGAGTGAAACACTAGTGAGCATTCATGACCGCTCACTCTCTTGTCTGACGAACAAGACTGGCGCAATCAGATGGCGCCCGAAACTGGATTGTGCAAGTTGCACCTCAGTAACATTCTTGCAAATCATTGCAGCAGCTTTAGCTTTCTTGTGTGATAGGTTTTATAAAAGCATGACATTTTCTACAGCTATAAAGGTCTGAATAATGCAAGCTTCCCTGCTCTTTGCACTTTATGGCTTTTTTACCTCTAGGCAAGGTGGATGCAGCATACATGACAATGGGTCATTTCTGCATTTCAATGAGTGCGCAACCTTTAGTGACAACTGGGTCTGCTAGCTTGACAAAATTCCTCATATGGAGCTTTAAATTCTTCTCTGGAAGGAGGTGAAGTTGTTGTTCATGTGGCTGGTGAATAAAGGTGTGATAAAGATCCCAGCTATCACATTTTGCTTGTTCGGTTTAGTTTTCACACACACACAAAAGTCAGAATGTGATGAATTGCAAGAAAGATTAAAGGCATGTAAACACAGGGGAGGAGGAAGAGAGAGGTGAGTGATGAACCTTTATTTGACACTGTTTAGCCATTTCTCAGTTATCTTTGTCAAACATGTAGTTCCCCTCTGTGTATTTCAGTACATGACTAACATGCAGTGACGTTAATGACCGCTGTACATTCAACAGCAGCTGATTTTTTTCCATACTAAATTTAGATATTTTGGTGAAGTTGGATGAAGCTCAGGTTTCCATTGCCTCGCTTAGACTTTATCGTAGATTTGAAGCTACATTTTTCATGCTGTATACAGTACTGTGTAAAAGTCTTGAGCCACCCCTCTAAACCTCATTTATATTTTGCTGCTGTGAAGCTGGACTTTCTTGTTTGTTTTTTAAAGGTTGTTGTGAGAAATAGTTCTCTGGGCCTTCTTTTTCTTTGGACATTGGCTTCTTTTTCACTCATTTTCAGTCCAGTCCTTGTACCGGACATTTTCTGAGGAATGTTTTTCTTGTTTCAAAGTTTCAAACTGAATCTTTAGGCACTAAAATAATTTCTTCACCAGCAAGGTGGTTCCCAAAAAGCTATTAGCTGAAAAACTATTTTAAAAAAAACAACAACAACAGCTTGTGCTCATGTGTCTTTAAGTTTTAACAAAAGAGAGCAACACCAGTCTGTGTAACTTTTAATAAAGAGTAACAAGCACAGAGTCATTTACAGAGACCTGCCACAGTTACAGAATCACAATCAGAACATCACATGCACAAGATAGCTCATGTAGTTAAGGATATCTTGTATTAAAAGATTATATGGAGACAAAATACGATACTATGGATCTTTCCATTCAGCCAGGTCAGCATTAACACAGACAAGGGGACAATTTTACATGAAAAATTTGTCAAAATTGATGGAAATATGAAAGCAGAAAAGTATAATCAAGACAAGAAAGCTTATCTAAGCGAGTTCAAGCTGTGTTGAATAATATAGGTGGCCATAGCGAATCGCTGCACCCATTTCATATTTTCCTAGCAAATACTAAGGTACAGTAAGGTAGTTTTAACCCAATTATAGAGAGTTTAGCGAATTCAAAATAAGTTATAAAGACTAAAATAAAAGATAATAATAATAAATAATAAAAGTTATTAAACTAATATATGCAAAACAATAAAATAAGTTGAGTTTGGGACCAAGACTTAAACTATTTCAGTCAGGTCAGTGTTCAGAACTGTTCGTCTGCTCCAAATGTGGCCACTAGAGGGCGAACTTTAACTTTACCATCCATCCGTCCATTCATTTACTCCTCTTCCTAACTGATCTAAGCTCATTGGGAGGTTAAAACCCAGACACATCGATTCAATGCACCACAACTAAATTCGTTCCTGTAAATATACATTAAAATTCATCTTAGGTGACTTTGATTTGGTTTGATAGCAAAGAAATATAAGGTTTATGTGTGAAAAGAGCCCATAAAAGTGTATTAGTCACTTGTGCTTTGAGCGTCTCTAAACTGCAGCATCTTACTGCACAAAATCTCAAAAACCAATGAGTGTTAAGTATGGAAAATGCATTTCTTTTAATTCTTGCATAGTTCTATTATGTTTACAGTGCACCCATAATTTTACATTTATTTATTTTCCTTTGCACTTCCCATGCCTGCCTTTTTTAAACATGACTATGTACTTTGTTGCACTGTGTGTGGGTGTAAAGCTTTTTTATAATGTTTGTTTTGAAAAGTGCTATATAAATACATTTTATCACCCTTATATGTACCCAGGAGCTACCAAGTAACAGAATTAATGTCGCAGGAGGTACATAAATGTCAAAGGACTGTCTTCATGTCTATATCAGAGATCACATCAAAAGTCACCAAATTGTTCAGCAACAAACCACAGCCTGAACTAAATGAAACCAGGTCCAGTATTTTCATACACAGTAATGTGCAAAAGTCTCGAGTCACCCATTATTTATTTATAGTTCATTTTTCAGTGAGCCAGACTTTTAGTTCTCCAGCTTTCTGAAGATCCTTTAAAGGTTTTCTTTGGACAATGGTTGCTTTTTCACTCATTTTCAGCCCTTGTACTCGGCCAGTTTCACAGGAGTGTTTTTCTTGTTTGTAAAACCACTGCACACAGACCTCTGAATCATTCAAGCATAAAAAGAACCACCTAACTCAAGAGATGAACCAGTATTGTGTCAACACATAACAGGCAACTTAGGAAAGAACCTATTTATTGTGTATGTATGCATTGTCTCTTTAGGCACTTTGTTACTAACAGCCTGTCACGAAACACACAGTTTCTTCCATTTTCTTTAGTTGAATATATGGAAAAATGAAAAAGAAAACACAGTTTGACATGTTCTGCACCAACATGGTGATTCCCAAAAAGATACAGTATAAGTAAAAACTTAGCATATATCAGCATGTAGTGCAGTGAGTCCTTAAAAAGTTTGAGGAAACTAAACAAATGGAGGACAAGTGAAAAGGTGGCAGGCCTAATGAAAGTCAGTATATGAAAGTTATGTCTTTTAGAAATTGTTATCTGGCCCTTTATTTGATTATTCTACTGTTCAACAAAGCCTCATCACAAATGATCTCAATGGAAGAGCAATGACTCAGATAAAGTAAAAGAGGTCAAATGGTGAGTGTCTACGGCCATCTGTAAAACACAGTGGAGGCTCTGTCATGGTTTGGAGATCTGATCCAACACCAAGAATTATGAAAGCAAGAAAGTACCATCAGATTTTGAACCACCATGCAAAACCATCTGGCAAACAGCTGGTTGACAACAGCTGATAATCCCAAATACACTGCCAATACAGTGAACGCATAGAAAAACATACAATGAGACACTATCAGTCACTGATTGACCTCCCTAGAGCCCGGACCTCAACATTATTGAAGCAGTGTGGGATCATGTTGACAGAGAACAGAATAAAAGGCAACAAACATCCAAAAAGAAGAGCCTTGTATGCCCTTCAAGAAGCCTGGAGAACTATTCCTGAAGCCTACTTAAAGAAATGACAAAGCTTGACTAAGAGAGTTCAGGCTGTGTTGAAGAATAAAGGTGGACAAACAAAATATTGACTTTCACAGACCTTAAAATGGTAAAAACGCTGTTTTTCTTACCTTACATACTGTATTTCCATATGTGTTTGCACAGTTCAATAAATCGGTGCACCTAGAGTTTACCACAGTACTATAGAGTTACTAATCAGAGTATGGTTGCCCAGTCAAATCTCTTAACTTGTCCAGCCCCTCCCCCACTATCCCTGTGCGGTCATGCACCTTGTTGAACAGAGTTTAGTGTGGGAGAAGTGGCTGATAAAGATGGACAAACAAAAGTGAAAATGTGGAGCTGACAGAGAAATAGAAGAAGAAACTAGAAATAGATTGAGCAAAATATGTCAAATGAATCATCATCTTAGCTGCTGCACTGTTAATAGTAGTACCAGGAACAGCTCATATAAAGCCCTGGCAGTCACAAAAAGGTGTTGTTGCTAGGTAGTTAATTTTTTTTCTTTTTGACTGATCATGGTGGGCCACCTGGACCAGAAATGCCAGGGCTGATTTTTTTGTCTCAGTCCAGGCCTGGTTGCAGCATTCACAAAGTAACACTCAAACACATTCTCAGACTTACCTGGTGACCACTCTGTCCTTTGTTACCCCACCCACTTAATGAGTCAGAGTACAAAGTTGGGAATACATTTCTTTACTGTTTTATCAAATAAAAACCCACAGAGTTGTCTTATCATCACGAAGAATCACGTGGACACAACTGGACGTAATGACAATGCAAATACAAAGTGCACTTGCAGATATGAGCAAACATCTGACTCTAGTTACAGCTGCATGGGAATGGCATGTCTGCTTGTAAATGGCTGTGTCAACTCTTAGAACCACCGCAGAGCCTCCCTCAGGCACCAATCAAAGGCACAAACAACTTTTGTGTTCTTTGACTGAGGATTACTCAGGGAGGGCTGCAGTCACGAGTCTTGACATTACAGGTTAAACAAAGTAAGCAAGAAAACTGAGGAATTTAAAAAGACAATGAGAGCAAGTCTAATTAACTATGATAGAAAACCTTAAACCAAAGCCAGTAAAGTGACCTCAAGGTTTGGTTCTGTTTCCATGCGGGAAAAAAAGCATCACATCGCACAGCCCTGTTCCTTTTAACTGCATATGTCCTGGACTAAAGTGGCAAAAATAGATTTTTTTTTCTTTGTGTTACAGGTTTTCACAGTTAATTAAAGGACTGATTATAGTGAAGCTGAGTCTGTTAATATAAATACTAAGACACTGTGTTTAAATAAAAAGTAACCAAATTTGACAGCTTAATATGGAGTAATATATTAATATGATAAAATGAAATGTTTCCCCCTTATCAGGAGCCTTTAGTTTTAAAGGGATTGCAGAGACTGTCTGCCCTGTGTTTTTGTCACTGTCATCAATCCGTACATCATAGCACCTCTCACTATTGGATTAGGTTTAAAAAGAAAGATCACATGTGTGTGAACCAGCAAAGCCTCCTGAAGAGTCAGCTGAATGGGAAGAACAAGCCCTGTCGGTGATTAGATGCCCTGCTGGGATAATAACCTGACCAAACGAGGAGATAGAAGCCGCTGACATCAAGACAAGGAAGCTCCTGACCATGCATGGAGGGTTTCAGCCCAAGTCCACCTCCCTGAGACTGTAAACTTAGCGGAAGTAAGGTGGCCAAGGATTAGTCAGTGTCAAAACGACCGTCCAGGATGAGACGAACACCCGAACATACTTGAGTACATCACGAAGATGGCCACAACAGACCGCCTGCTTAGAGAATACTTCAGGGAGCAGAAACCTGAGAGAGAAGAGGAACAATGAGAAGAACCATGATGGAAGGACAGGCCCCTGCACGGTATGTACCACCGGTAGATAGAGTAAGTGGCTGGCATCCAGAAATCCAACCAGTGGCTGGACAAAGCTGGACTGAAAAAAGACAGCTCAGAGGTACTAATCATGGCAGCACAGGAACATGCCCCGAGCACAAGATCCATAGAGGCTGAGGCCTATCACACAATTCAATTCAATTTTATTTATACTGCGCCAAATCACAACAACAGTCGCCTCAAGGCGCTTTATATTGTAAGGTGCACCCTACAATAATACACACAGAGAAAAACCCAACAAACAAAAATAAGTGCTATTTAAGTGCTATTTATGACACTATGTTTGCACTGAAGCACCGCAGCAATTTCCTAATGTTGTAAACCTGCTCAACATTTGGCAATAAACCCCTTTCTGATTGTGATTCTGATTCTGATCATATGACACCCTATGAGCAAGTACTTTGGCGACAGTTGGATGGAAAAACTCCCTTTTAACAGGAAGAAACCTCCGGCAGAACCAGGCTCAGGGAGGGGCGGCCATCTGCTGCGACCGGTTGGGGCAACAGAAGGAAGACAGGATAAAGACATGCTGTGGAAGAGAGACAGAGGTTAATAACAGATATGATTCAATGCAGAGAGGTCTGTTAACACATAGTGAGTGAGAAAGGTGACTGGAAAGGAAAAACTCAATGCATCATGGGAATCCCCCGGCAGCCTACGTCTATTGCAGCATAACTAAGGGAGGATTCAGGGTCACCTGGTCCAGCCCTAACTATATGCTTTAGCAAAAAGGAAAGTTTTAAGCCTAATCTTAAAAGTAGAGATAGTGTCTGTCTCCCGAATCCAAACTGGAAGCTGGTTCCACAGAAGAGGGGCCTGAAAACTGAAGGCTCTGCCTCCCATTCTACTTTTAAATACTCTAGGAACAACAAGTAGGCCTGCAGAGCGAGAGCGAAGTGCTCTAATAGGGTGATATGGTACTACAAGGTCATTAAGATAAGATGGGGCCTGATTATTTAAGACCTTGTATGTGAGGAGCAGGATTTTGAATTCAATTCTGGATTTAACAGGGAGCCAATGAAGGGAAGCCAAAACAGGAGAAATCTGCTCTCTCTTTCTAGTCCCTGTCAGTACTCTTGCTGCAGCATTTTGGATTAACTGAAGACTTTTCAGGGAGTTTTTAGGACATCCTGATAATAATGAATTGCAATAGTCCAGCCTGGAGGTAATAAATGCATGAACTAGTTTTTAAGCGTCACTCTGAGACAGGATTTTTCTAATTTTAGAGATGTTGCGCAAATGGAAGAAAGCAGTCTTACATATTTGTTTAATATGTGCATTGAAGGACATATGCTGGTCAAAAATGACTCCAAGGTTCCTCACAGTGTTACTGGAGGCCAAGGTAATGCCATCCAGAGTAAGAATCTGGTTAGATACCATATTTCTAAGATTTTCAGGGCCGAGTACAATAACCTCAGTTTTATCTGAGAGAGAGAGAGAGACAGAGAGACAGAGAGAGAGTGTGTGTAAAGGTATTCCTTACACAGAACCATATGCAGTATTTTACTGGATAACAAATATTGATTCATTCATATTTTTATTGCTTTAATCCTGCAGTGAGAGATTTTTTTTAATTTAAAACTACAGATAAAATTCATGAAAGTTCATTGTTCAGACTGAGCAGAGAATATATATAGTTTTTGTTGTTATAAAGAAATAATCAGTTAATGACTTTGGTATAGTACGACTGGCATTCGAGACGGGTTCTTCTTCACATTTTCCAGAGCGATCCAGTGGGCTGGATTGGACCATTAGCTGAGTCTATTCTGGTCCCTGAGCCTTAAGTTTCACACCCCTGGTTTAGAGGAATGTTTCCCCTGTTATCAGTTTTGTCACAAATTGCTCATTAACTTGTCTGTAAAATTCTGCTGAACATGATCAAGCTTGGACTCACGTTTGGTAACTAAAGGGTCCACTCTGAAAGTGAGTGTATTATATTGAATTTATATGTGATTATTTGTTTTGAATCATATTTAGACACTACAACAGATCATACAACTAACAAATTGCTAATTAGCTACTGGATAGTGCATTAAATAGAATCAAATGTTGACTACGTTTGCAAATACCATATTCGATTAATATTATCATCCCATATATTACACAGTGAGCCAGTGGCACCCCATGAGAATGCTGTTGGTACACCCCTGTTCATCCAGTTGCACATTAAAATGTCTTTGTCCAGCAGGTGGCAGTGTATGTCTTTGTACGTTTACCCGTTTATGCTGCGTAAACCTAAGTGTCTTCAAAGCAGGTTTAATGTGCAACATAGAAGGATTTATGAGACCAAACTCTCCTCGTGGAGATACACCTGACATGCGTAGGTGTATATGATTGCTTTACTATGTGATTGCCCTCCAGAGTCCAGTTAGATTTACTTTCTTTTACGGTTGTGAACTGATTATTCATCTCTACCGAACCACCCCCTGCTGCTAGCTCTCCTGTGTGTCGCGTGCTCCGCTGTCATAAAAAGCCAGATTTATACTTGGCGGTGACGTCACGGCCGGGATGCCAGGCCCACGTGCGGGCAGCAGTGGGTTCCAGCCTCTGGGAGGGTCGAAAAGCAGCCGGACTGCCCCAGCACAGGCGCAGTGAAATCAAACACGACGCTGTCGGAAACTGATAATCCAGCCGAGCTGCTCCGGATTATCGCGTCTCCTTCTTTTAAAAAAAAAAATAAAAAATCCGAATCTCCACCTCGGTTCGTCCCAGTCCCCTCCTTTTTTTGTTTGATGTCACCTCGCGTCTCCCCTCTCCTCTCCACCCCCTTGATGATGACGATTTGCAAGGAAGATGCGCCGGTGTGAGATTTCCATTGACCTTCGGATCCTCTCAGCAGCACCACAACCTCGTGAAGCGCAGCCGCTACCGGAGCGCCCCGGCTCCTCCCGCCGCCGCTGCCCCACTTAACCCCCCCTCCGACGGCAGAAACACAGGTGCTCCGACTGCCTCTCCTCGCCGCTAATCTTCTGCTTTTTCCTCCTCATCAATCAAGACCGAGGCAGATGCCCCTCGCTCTGTCATCCCGGCTTGTACTATGGTGGAGTTTCCATCTCTCAGCCCTTACTGGCCTCTCATCCGCTTTTTGGTGCCTTTGGCTATCACCAATGTTGCCATCGACCTCGGAGAACAGGTAACGGCTCCGGCTGGCTTGTTTTCAGGTTACGGGAGGGGAGGGGGGTAGGAAGACTCACGGCACCGCAGCTTTGGCTTCGCTAGCGGCGGCTAACGGCCGTTTTATTACGCCGCCGCTGTGACGGGGAGAGTGCTTCGGTGTGTCAACTAGCATCTTTTATTTATTTAGCGTTTTTTTAAATGGCCCCAGAAAACACCGACCGCTTCCCCGAGCTGGCACCAGTCATTTCGAGTCTCGTTTAGTCCCCCTGGTTTGGGGCTTCAACTGCGGCTAGCTTAGCCGTGAGGGGTGTCGTGTATGTGACTGTCGAGACATCCATTAGGTTTATGTACATTATTTAGCAAAAGAGGCGGATCTCTCACCCACACGAAGGGCCTGATGTTTTTTTTCTTCTTCCTTTTTTTATTCTGGAAAAAAACAAACAATGTCGCCATTGCTGCCGTGAAACGCACTGAGCTGTCAGTGTTATTAACAGCACGCCTCTTTCCTGTCATTTATCAGTCAATCTGATCCACTTGCAGATGATAGAGAACGGATTAAAACGCACCCAACATTTTCCTTTAATTGTCATATTTCCTGTCTGGACATTTCCTGTCCTTTCTTAGCCAAATGAGTGATCTCATGGCTGCTTTTTACCCCAGAGAGCCTGTGCAGATAGTGTGAGAATTAAAAACACACACACACGCACATAGAGGCTTGGAGATGTCAGGATTAAGCTTATGTAATGGCTCTGTAAATAGCACAGAGTCCTGCAAAAAGAGAAAGCAGCTGTAGTTGTGTTTTCTCAGGGTGACTGTGTGTGATCGCTTGTAAAGGACAGGCACATATTCCTCTGTGTGTTTTACTTTAAAAAAAATAATTTTTTTTTATTGAAGGACTGTTAAGGGCTGTGGTGCTGTCTGGCTAGAGATAAAGTTAGACCAAGTCACGCTCATGCGGGCTGGTCATGCCTCACGTGCTGTCTCACCTCTTCCTCTCCCCTCCCTCCCTCCATGCCATATCTTTTCCAGGCCCTCAACAGGGGCATAGCCACAGTCAAAGAGGATGCAGTGGAAATGCTGGCCAGCTACGGTCTGGCCTACTCCCTGATGAAGTTCTTCACCGGCCCAATGAGCGACTTTAAGAATGTGGGCTTGGTGTTTGTCAACAGCAAGCGGGACCGGAGGAAGGCTGTGTTCTGCATGGTGGCGGCCGGGGCCATCGCATTCATCCTGCATATCTTGATAGGTGTGTTTAAGGGTTGTTTGTGAACGCCTGATGACAGTGTTTAAACCGCATCCTAAAAATGCAACGTTTTGGTGTTTGTGTGTCTGTACGCGCCAGACCTAAAGAGTTCATTACTGCAGCTTTCACAAAACAATCGAGCGTGGGAAGAAATCTTCTCATTAACCTCTTCTCACCCACCCGTGGCCCCCTTCCCCTTTTCTCCTGCAGCATACACAGATTTAGGATACTACATTATTAATAAGCTCCACCATGTGGATGAATCTGTGGGGCACAAGACAAGGAAGGCCTTCTTGTACCTGGCTGCGTTCCCTTTGTTGGATGCAATGGTAAGCATTGGTTTCAACGTACCAGGCGGGTTTTAATCAACTCTGTTTTGTTTTCTACAACACACCAATATACGGCCCGGCTGCGATCAGAAAAATGGGCAAAATGCCGCTTTGCGTCTCGAGCTGACCTCTCTTTATTGTTTGAAGGCATGGATTCACGCAGGGATCCTTCTGAAGCACAAGTACAGCGTTATCGTCGGCTCTGCATCCATCTCTGACGTGGTGGCTCAGGTGACGAGACACACCCGCGTTCGCTTTCAATCAAACTTTAATTCACCCGTGAGCGTGTTATGTGATCGCTCTCCTCTCCCGCAGATCGTCTTCGTGGCCATTCTCCTGCACAGTAACCTGGAATGTGTGGAGCCCTTACTCATCCCGATACTTTCGCTGTATATGGGTGCTTTGGTTCGTTTCAGCATCGTCGGGCTGGGTTACTACTGCAACATCCACGACAACATCCCGGACTCCAGCGGGCTTGACGTGGGGGTATGTGCTATGTGCTGACTTTTTTGGGTTTTTTTGCATGTTTCGTAATAATAAAACTAGTCTCAAGCACGTCTCCTCTCTCTGTCCCTGCAGGGCGACGCCACCATCAAAAAGATGCTGAGTTTCTGGTGGCCTCTCGCGCTCATCTTGGCCACTCAGCGCATCAGTCGACCCATCGTCAACCTCTTTGTGTCTCGTGACCTCAAGGGCACCAGTGATGCCACAGAGGTGAGCGTATCACTCGTGTTTATTGTATTTCTTTTAATTACGAACTTGCTGCAAACTGCTTCATATGCTATTCTATGCTAATTGTTGCGATGCGTTCACAGGATCGTAAAGAGAGACTTTCGCAGCTACTAATGACCCCCCCCCCCCCCCCCTCAAGTTACTGCAGATGTAAAGCTAACAAACTCCCTCTGGAGCTTTCTGGCTTACAGAGATCCCCAACTACTAGAGACAATACAAAGCTGTTTACCAGAATGAACTGGAAATCATTGACAACACTGGCTGCCAGTGGTTTGGGTGATTCACCATGTACATGTGAAACTCAGGGCTTCATAACACTGAGTGAAAACATTCCTCCATGGCTGTACTGTTCGCTGCCCATTGTTGTTCGGGACACAATAACAAGCTCAAGGCCGGTCGCAAACTTTTTCAAAACCCGAACGCTGCTGGGAAAGTGAGAGACGCATGTGCTCCTCTCGCGTCGGCTATTGTTAGGCCTCTATCATTAATTTAGCCGCTTGTGTGGCGCGGGTGGTATTTTCAGCACTAGCGCCGATGTGCTGATGACTTCTAGCTGTCGTGTCTTTGTCATTCCAGGCCGTTGCTGTGCTCACAGCCACATACCCGGTAGGCCACATGCCCTACGGTTGGCTGACTGAACTGAGAGCAGTATACCCAGCCTTTGACAAGGTATTCTCAGACTGTCCCTGCTAGTGTTTACAGTAGAAATAAGTCTGCTTTTTGTCTAGAACACTAATGAGCTTCTCTCACTTGTAGAATAATCCCAGCAACAAGCTGAACGCTGGCAGCCTTGTCACCAAGTCGCATATTAAGAAGTTTACATTCTGCTGTCTGGCGCTGTCACTCACGGTAAGATCTTTCTTTCTTTTTTTATGCGGGGGGCACAGTGCAGAGTCTTGAGCCACCCATCACTTCATCGTAATTTGCTTCCAAGGAGCCAGACTTGTAATTTTGCCAGAAGGTTTTTTGTTTGTTTTTTTTGGACATTGGCTGCAATTTTTATGTTTTTTTTTTTTTTAAATCATTTTCAGTCCAGTCCTTGTACCTGACCATTTTCACAGGAATGTTAAGCCACTTGACACTTAGCTATAAATCAGTCAAGCAGGAAAAGGCACCAAACTCCACAAACTTGTTGTGTCTAGACATAACAGACCGCTTGGCAAACAACCAATGCTAGATTTTGTTACTAGCAGCTTTTCACGAAACATCATTTATTCCGGTGCTTTAACTTAAATATATGAAAAATGGCAAAGATGACACAGTAAGACAGATTTTTTTTTTCCACCAACAGGAAGGTTTACAAAGAGCTATAAGCTGAAAGCTCTGCATGTGTTGGTGTGTTGTGCCAAAATTTGAGAAAATTGGACACATGAAGGACAAAGGAAGTGTCGTCTAATGTGGGGGAAAAAGTCTAGTAAAGACCTGACACAAGATCTACATCTGACCCTCCGGTCGATCTATCTATGGTTACTAAAGCCTCGTCAGAAATGGTCTCAGAAAAGACCAAGGTATGCTAAAGAGAGTTCATTAGAATCTTATATACTGTATTTCCACGTGTGTTTGCACGTTTCAATTAATGGCTGCAGCTATTTCTCATTTTCCTCTCAAAATATAAAGAAAAGAAAGGTGACTTTTGATTTTTGCACACCATACCGGATTATGTTGAAGCAATTTAACGCATCCTTTTTTGTTGTTTTTAGCTCAGAAACGAAAAAAAGCGCCTAGTTGCTCTGCAGGCGTTGCTGTAATTTAGCCCCACTATTACTTAAACGTGTTGCCTCACATTTCTAACTGATAGCTTGTATTGAGTTCCAATGTGTGAGGTGCTGTTTGCTGATCTGACATCTGACAAAAAAAAGCTCCTAGCCCAAGCCAGGTATTCCTGTTTCACACATGGAAAACATGCAAATCTGTTTGGCAGCATTTCCTGATGTTTGTCTTTCAAAGACTAATCTTGAATGTGAGAGTGCAAACATCACTAACCTTTGCGTTTTTGTTTTTTTGGCAGCCGCCTGCCTTGTTTGCCTACTTTTAATCTTGCCTCATCACAGGTTAAAGATGCTGTCAGTCAGACCAACATGACCAACAAAACTGGTTCAGTGTTCTGCACAAACATGTTCAACATGGCTTTTGCATGTCTCTAACCCTGTTTGCTCTGTACTAAGGTTCTAAGTGATCGACTTTTTAATGACTCATATGTACTCTTCCTTCGCTGTGCCGTCTTGGTTTCAGGTTGCAGGGAGACACATTAGGGTGGAATTTGTGAGCAGGCTAAGGGCCTATATTTATTTATTTTTTGTCCCAGTCCCACCCAAGTTTTAAGAGCATCACAAAATGGGCATTCACATAAAACATGTCATTTAACACATTTCAAAAGCCCCTTGCAGGTATGCTTTTCTGCTAAATAATGAGTGCTCCTGCGTCATTATGCACGCTGCTGCGCACTGTTTTTGTTTCTCTGCTAAATGTTTGGACAGTTATGCCTTTAAATCGGCAAAAACGCTCTTCCTGATCATATTCGCCTTCTGTTCGGTATTAATGCGACGAGTGAGAATGAGCTTTTTCTTCAGTTAGCTGTCCTAACAGCTTGAATAAGAAAAACAGGAAGTTTGTGGCAAAGGTTGGGTCTTTTTTAAGGAGGAGAAAGAGGAGGAGAAGAATGGCACACCAGATGTGGAATCCCAGAGCTGTAAACCTCTATGTGAGGGTGTGTGTTCGGCAAAGCACCACAGGCAGATAGGTGCTGTGTCGAAAACAAGCCCTCATGCTCTGACTTGTATTAATTACGCATGCAGGAAATGCAGCAGAGTGAAAACAACTGGAGGAGGTAGACGAGGCGTATCTGAGGAGGGGAGTGACTAACCTTACGTAACGGATAATTAAATCTTATGCAAACAGACCTTGCTGGGGTGTCTCACCTTGTTTAGAGTAACCGCGGTTGAGTCAGGGGAGATTGGCGGCTTCGCTCGGGCCAGATAAATTGCTCGCCTCAAAATTTTTTAGCTAAAGTAATGATAACTGGTGAGGCGACGCCAGGTGAAATCATCAAAAGAAGTAATCCTCACCCAAACTTTGGTTCAGAGGATCAGAAATCTGAAACTTCCTGCGATGTTGAAAATACTGCAGAGCATTGTGTCTTACTATGTCTCCAACCCAAACAGCCATTAATCAAAGAAAAGCACCATGATGGTGAGCCACAGGCTTAAAGTGATGCATAGATAAACAGTGATTTAAATAAAGTGGTCTGGTTGCAGTGATGGTGGGATTAGTCGTCATTCATTTTCAGATTAGCCTGCATGAGAAAGACCTGAGTGGGAGAATCTGGGTAGGTGGGTGCTGAGCTAGTGGCAGGTTTGAGCGATCACAACTGCTGGAACATCAGGTGTTGTTGTTTTTTTACTATTTGAAGTGTTTTTACTGGGCAAGAAAATCAATTCAATCTTGCACTTTTGACAGTTTTTAATTTTTGTGAAGGTGTGTAAGGACAAATATCATGACTGACTCTGAAAGGCTCCATTCAACATGCCAGTGAACAGAAAAGTGACTTTTTACTCGTTCCTTGCCATAAATGAGCTGAGTCAAATGCTGCCGATTGAGAGCAATTATCATCGACCACAGAACCGAACTAAATTATAAAATTGTTGCGTTATAACTTTAATTTAAAAGCCTCCAGACTGAGCGCCTTTCGCGTGTAAAAAGTTAGGACTTTATAATCCAGTCGGCAACTTGGGGTGTAATTTCACAACATTTACTGTGTAATTCTTCTGAATCTGGAGGTGTAATTTTCAGTGCCTAAAAAGAGTAAACACTAGTTTTGGGAAGAAGAAGTAACAATGAGTACCTTTTTTATTCACTAAGTTAGGAGGGGGAAAAAAAGAGTCATCCTCCCTCCTTCTTCAGTTTTCACAGCCATCCGCTGCACTGCATGTTTAACATCCTGGCTATGTAGTATTAATAATGTAATATGGAAACTTCTGGTTCCACCACAGAGTGCACCACACAGGACTGGAGTTTAAACCCAGAGTTCGCTGCATCTCTGTGATGGTGGGATTAGTCATCATTCATTTTCAGATTAGATGGCATAAGAGAGACCTGAACGAGAGAATCTGGGTCGATGGGTGCTGAGCTAGAGGCAGGTTTACAGAGCGATGAAAACTAGAGCAGTAACAGGTGGGGGGGTTTTTTCAGCTGGTGTTGCATTTTACATTTATCTGTTGAGACTAGTTTAGAGTGATAAGATGGTGTGTTAGGTCTGTGACAATCTGGCAGCCTGTTCAGAGGGCACCTCATATCAGGACTTCTCATGACCCTGAATTAGATTACAGTTTTCACCTGTGGGTGAACTCTGTGGGGATTGAGCCCTACTGGAGATATTTATTGTGTGTGATTATATCATTCTGCTTTCTATTTGTCAACTGTTTCAAAGTGTGGATCACCGCCTCACCCAGCAAGGCCAAATTTGTGTACGAGGAAGCTGGAATGCCCAGCAGAATTAATAGTCTGTTCTCTACTTATTCAGGTTTTAGAGAGGGCTAGGGTGACAGCATGTGACAGGAAGTAGTTACACAAAGCAGCAGGAAAGCAAGTAGAGGTGAGCGAGGACTCCTGGAAGGTCTGGGTGCTTTGCATAAGGCTGAGAGTAGACTCAGCAAGTGAGGATGATTAAATATGACACCAGGTGATCGAGTGCATTTTATTTACATGCTGGTTGTCAGATGATCAGATCATCAGTGTTTTGTTCCAAGTTGAGACATTTCAGGAATCCTGAAAAACAGCTGGAGGACGGCAAGTACTTGTAGTTGGTAACAAATGGAGAGTGGCTGTTGGTTAGTCAAAACATGAATGCATCTCCGGGAACTCCAGAGGGATGAGCTATGAAGCAAATTTGACAAGGTCAGACTTTTTAGACAAAACATAAAAAACCCAGTCAGCGATAACTACGGGCGTGATAACCTGTTATCAGCTTTCTCTGTTAACCCAGTCTTCCTGTTTCAGGCTCTGAGCACGCTCACATAAAAGGGGAGGAACTGAGCATAAAAATCTTTATTTTCTGCATGTGAATTCATTTGACTGCGCAGTGCATTTCTCTGCACTGTGCAGCATCCTTCTGGCTTGACTTGGATTCAGCTCAACCGGTTGCACGTTGCAATCTGCATGACCTTTAAGGCATGCTTTAAGCTGAAAGAATCACTGAATGCACACGACCTGTTCCCAGACCACGGTATGTGTTCAGCATTAGCTGTGATGACCTGCCACATTAAAGAGAGCGCTTGTGTTGTGACACTGAATACTCTAGCTTTAGGCTCAACATACCTCCCTCACTCATTAATCTCTCTTTATAGAAGAGCCCCTCTGATCTAAGTCCAAGTGCGGCGTGCAGAGAAACTGTTTTTACAATTCGAAACAAAGCGATGTATTATTCATGTTCAGATCAGCTTGCTGTCCTGTTTAACACTATTAATGCTCCGCTCGCAGGGTAATTGCTTTGAGATGGCTACAGTAATGTTGCACGTGCTTCGGAAACGCCTTCTAGGAACAATAACGCCGTCCATCATGCGTTCGCTCGCTTGCTTGTTTTGTGGGAGCTTCAAAGGGGCCCGCGTCCGGTCCGAAGCCCCTCGAGATAATGAACTAATGAAATCTAATGAGGCATAGCGGGGGATAAATTAATTTAGTCTTTGTTCGTTTCCTGCACAGCTTTGCTTTGTGGTGTTTTGGAGTCCTCATGTGTCAGAGAAGATCCTGGTTGATGTAATTGGAGTGGAGGATAGTTTCGCTAAGCTGTGCGTGGTCCCACTCAGGATTTTCTCCTTTTTTCCCCTGCCAGGTAAGACGTACCTTTTTTCTCTTTCAGCTTCATTTTTGCTCCCAGCTGTGGTTTGTACTGGTGTTTCGTTCGGACAAGCGAGGGAGTGTTTCTGTTTTCTGTGTGTTTGCAGTGACTGTTCGGGCTCATTTGACTGGATGGCTCATGACCCTGAAAAAGACCTTTGTGCTGGCCCCCAGCTCGGTTCTGCGCATCATTGTCCTCATCACCAGTCTAGTTGTGCTGCCTTATATGGGGTAAGCTGCCACTTCAGAGAGCACTGAGAGGTTCACAGAGGTCAGCGCTGTGAGTCAGGATTACAGTTATGCAATACGTAGCTGCGGTTTCTCACTTTT
Organism: Haplochromis burtoni; assembly: GCF_018398535.1. Classification (NCBI taxonomy): domain Eukaryota; kingdom Metazoa; phylum Chordata; class Actinopteri; order Cichliformes; family Cichlidae; genus Haplochromis; species Haplochromis burtoni. Next base: position 1,854,367 of record NW_024582419.1, read on the forward strand.
TACTCCTGACGGGCAAATTCACGTCCGCACCGGTCCATGTTTAGTTCACGGTGTTCAAAACTTGATCTGCTCCTTTTTTGTGTGTGTTTCAGGGTTCACGGGGCCACACTCGGGGTCGGATCCCTCCTCGCTGGTTTCATAGGGGAGTCCACAATGGTTGCTATAGCAGCCTGCTATGTTTATCGACAACAGGTGAGAACACCTGGACTGAGGTCATTCTAAACATGAGTACACACCTTTTTGCGTTTTCTTTTTTTTTTTTGCTCTTTATGGGTCTGTGAACAGACGGCGTGTGCCTCACTAATTATAATTTTCCTGTTTAGTCATTATCCTTCCATCAAAGCACACATGCGAGGAGAAGGCTTGGGCATTTTTATTTATCCCTGTGCATGGGCTTAAAGTGGACCTGCTATGCTTCTCCTAGCTTTCTCTCATTACTGTTGGATTACTGGTGGATGCTCACGTGAAACTTGGCCAAAGTTTGAAATAACATGTTGGTGAACCACAAGCTCAGGCTTCAGACTGATCTCTGTGAGGTCAGTGACAGTGGCCATCCCTCAGGCTTCAGTTTTGCACTCCTAGAGATTAGTTAGCAACCACAGGTTGAATTCCCAGACCAGTTGGCAAGTGGCTTCTGGCAAAGATGGCGCTACACAAAAAAATATATATCCTCCTTGTCATTGCTTTGGTCACTAAAACACCAGAGTGGCCTGTGGTTTGTTGGGAAGATAGCAACACGTCTGCAAACGCACTGCCCTCCTGTTAATCCGGAGTATTAACAGGATGATGATTGATTGGTCATAAGGGATCATCGGATTGCTTGGATTTTATCTCTAATTTTGAAAATTGCATTTCCTCAAAATATAATTTTTTTTTTTTTTTAATTTAAAGCAACAAATTAAATTGAAACTGTGAAGTCCAATACAAATTGGAAACAAAGTTCGCTTTCAAAATAAAAGTTTACTGGTTGCAGGTCAAGCTCAGCTTTTAATTTGAAGGTGAATGGTTTCACTACCAAAGCAGTCCAAGGAGGTTTTTAGTGCAGAAGCACTCTTTGTGATTTGTGACCTGTCAGGGACTTTTTTTCCATAGCAACGAAGGTCACCGAGGGTCACGGTTTGTAGGCCTTTGTGACCGAGTCTAATACAGTCACCTCAGGTACAGAACTCCCGGCCACTGTTTAATGTTTCTGTTTACAAGGAGCAGCCAACCAGTAGAAAGCTTGCACAAAGGAGAAGCTAAAACGACAGACAAGTCGAACTAACAGCATGATTATTATGAAGGATTATTTTGAGCTGTAAGTTATGCAAAGCTCCTCTAGCAGAATTCTAGAATTTTAAAAAAAAAAAAAAAAAAATATCAAGTTGACATCATCATAAAGTGTCACCTTTAATGTTCTGTTTGTCTTTTAAAAAAAAAAAAGTAAAATTGAAAACGGTACAGCTTTAATAAACTTGTACTTGCTATTCTGTGACCACACCTCTCTGATTGTCAGAAATATAACATTCTCTTTGTTTATTTTAGGAAAATGTTAATTTGTAAGGACAGCCGGTTTCAGATGAACAACCTTGTTACTCCCGGCATCCTGTTGAAGCGGGAAGCTGCACCGTGTTCATGTTGTATTTAAAAAAAAAAAAAAAAAAACTATCTGAAAACATGGCGTTTCTTCCATTTTAGGCAAATAAACAATCTCCAGCTTTGCTTTTTATTTTAAAGGAATATTTATGTATGTGTTTCATGAATGGTGCATCGTATTTTTCTACTCAATATGAATCAGTAGTCAGCCTGGCTTTGCATGAAGACATAAAGGAAAGTTGGTCTTTCCCTGTTTAAAGGAAACTAAATCTGCCTACAAGTAAGGCTAAAGCTCTCTGATTAACACCTTACAGCTCATTAATCCGCACAAAAACACCTAATTGGATAACATAACAGGCTGAGATCATAGCCAGAAGGCCGTGGTGTTTCTTGGCTAAAACGCTGTGCCCTCCTGGTGTTTGAGCCAGGCAGCTTCATGGTGAAATCATTGTGCTCAGCCAAGAAATAATCAGGCACAAACCTGCAAACTGCTTTTTTACACTGTTTTTATCCAGATTAAACAGAGATGTAAGGTGTTAATTAGTGACTTTAGAGGTGCTGCTGGATGGATTTTGTAACCTCTGGACTCACAGTGGCTTCATTTTTACTCATTTGATTCAGCACAGTAACGATTTTGTTTCCATTTCCCCCGTCTGCTTTGTCCACAGAAAAACGAGATGTCCAACGAGCTGGTGGTGGAGGGCGAGAACTCGGCCCCCATGAGCGAGGTGTGCTCCAGGAATCAGATGGATGCCATCGAGGAGCTCCAGGAGGAGGACGAGGAGGAACAGGAGTGAGATCCGAGGGAGCGGAGGAGGAGGAGGAGGAAGGTAAAGCCGAGCTCAATGTGGGACATACGGTGCTGGAGGAGAGGAGAGAGGGGACCCCCGAGTATGGTTTTGGTTTCAGAGGTCCCCTCGACAGAACTGAGGTCTTCTTCTTCACGTCGACCACCTCACCATTAATGCGCACACTGTAAAGAAAGCCATGCACCTCCACGTGTTCATCCATCAATGTAAATACCGTTAGCGTCTTCCGATCTTCAGTGCTCATAATCTGCGGGGCGTAATAATCATTTTCATGTGTTGGTAAACAAGGGAAATCGACACGGGAGAGCTCTTCCTCCTCAGCGGCGAGAATGGAAGCGTCTGTCGAGTGGTGGTGGAGTTGCCAAAAGAGTTCTTTATGTTCTTTAATCGACGATTAAGCAGCAAGGCCTTGCTTGGATTCAGATATAGACATACTGTGGGACTTGTTGGGTTGTGCAATCGTATTTTCCATACAACGGTGTACAGATTATTGTTGTTTTATATAGGTAATGCATCGTGTATATTTAATTGCCCAGGGGGGTCAGGAATCCCTCGTTATATATCACTGCGTGTTTCAAAACGAACCAAAACGCCAAAAAAATAGTTATGATTGTTCTCTTTCCATGCAGTCTGGGAGTCAACTTTTGTTTTGCCCAGCATTTTCCTGGTGGTATTCAGGCTGTCATATGTACTGTATATACTGTAAAGGCATTCTTATTTGGCAAATAAATTGCTTTATTAATAATCTTCATGCTTACCTGGAACTGGCTTTACCTTCTTGTTTCTTTGAGTCTAACAGATACCACTGCAAAATCATGTTTTTCTCCCCCTGAAGTGGATCTGTTATACATTTGTCATGTACACAGCGGTGGGTGCTCACAGTATCGATACACTGTACTTATTTGAAGCTTGGGCTATGTACAAGTAATCAATGAGGGTTTAATAACTTCAAAAATTATATTTTTTTCCTTCTCTTGTGTGTTGCTAAAGTTTAATAAAGGGGGTTTTCATATAAAAGCAACCTTTTTGCTGCTTCCTCGGGAGCAGGGTCGCTCCACAAGTTTAAATTGACTGTTTTGCACCAGATGCCCCTCCTGATACAAATCCCCTTGGGGTTGTCTTCAGCTGGAATCAAACCAGCAGCCTTTCACTTGTTAAATGTGTAAACAAGTCCATGTTATGTAGTCAGAAAATTTGGTTTTGTAAAATATTCCCACTACTCTGCAAGTTTGGAGGGTTTTAATTAAAAATGCCATTTTGGTTGTGAAATAAATTTTAATCTTGTGTTTATTCCTTCAGGAAAGCCAAACAGACTGTTTTGTATGGAAGCTCATTTCTGCCACAGAAAAAATACATTTGAACAATAATTCCCAGGAAAGATTTTGATTCAAATATTTATATCTCGAGATAATTGACCTGAAATTTTAACTTCTCGATGGAAAATGTTTTTATTCAGTAGCAGAATAAAACTTCAGAGCTCCGTTTTCAGTGACCAGAGTAAAGTTTCACTAGATTGCCGTCAGTATTTTCAGAGAACGAAATTTTTCAAACTGAGCTGACGTTTCACCCTTTCCCCCACATGAACGCCTGCTAACAGAAATATAAAAGCAGTTTCACACAACCAGTGAGTGAAAGTTAAACCTGCTGTTCTCTCCCACAATAAGCAGGTAACCATTGTTAAATCTGCATTATACTCCGTCAGAGCGTGTATGAATGGATCCGAGAAAATGTCATTTATTGGTTACGGCAGAATTTTTTTTTTAGGCCTGTATTGTTTTATTTTTGGCTTTGAAAACTAAAGGGAACTGAATTTATAGTGGATTTTGGACTCTTTCAGCTTAATTTTTTTTTTATTCATTATATGACATTTGTGTCAGGGGTGAGATTTAATAAGTTTAAAACATGTATTAAAATACAAACACTGTTTTCATAAATCTGTGCAAGTCTCATCGTGCGGGCTCTGTTGACAAATTTGACCAATCTTGCAAAACTTTTGTGATTACAAACTAATGTTTTTGTTCTTTTCAACATCTGAATTTGGTATTAACAAAATAAAAACGCTGGCAAGCGAAGGAAGCAGTGCTCACAAGCACCAGGTTCAGATGTCAGGCGACCAATCAGAAGAAAGTGGGCTTTTACTCTTTTCTGCCATAAAGACATCTGACAACCTCCCCCAGTACCCTAGATGGTCAGGGTTGACAATTCAGTATATATCTACAAAGATGTGGCTATCTACACATCTATCTGGAGTAATTTCCAGGTTTTTCCAAGGGTATACCTAGACCTCTGATGCGTAGCCAGTCATTTTGTTCTGGAAGCAGGTCAGACACCAGTTTGGGAAAGAGAAACAAGGGTGACCAGAAGAAGGTATCCGAGGGTGAAGAGTTAAAATATGCAAGTCTTAAAGAGATGGCTTGTTTCGCACAGAGGATGAGCTGCATAAAGACCCAGTTTAAGATGCTTTTAAACTCATCCTCATCCTGTTTAACACAACTTTATTCTAATTGGCTGCCCCTTGCAAACTTGTGGGTGGAGCTTGTGAGATGACCATATTAGAGATATCCTCTCCCTCACTGACCTCATGCAGAGCCAAGATTAGAAAAAAGAAAACTTAAATGGGATGAAAACGATTACTTGTGCATATGCCGAGCACACTGGCCCTATTTTAAATGAGCATCCACTATTGTAATAGTATACATAAGACAAAGAGGAAAGCTCCACTTTAAGAACGTTTTTACACTGTTTTATTTTGTCTACAGACCTCAATCCAGAACTTTACCCCCACCACCCCAAAAAAATCATTTTATTTAAATGCTGTCCAAAACTTTTGACAGTGCAAGAACATTCCTGCAAATGGCATAACATTTTCTTTAATCACCTTTACCTGCTCTGGAATTAAGACATAAATGGCCTCTTATCACCAATATCCAACATTCATTCTTACTGTGCATTATTTCTAAGGCAACACGGAGGACCAAGCGAGCCTTTTCTGAGTCCAGCGGCTGGTGGTTGGGTCTGTTGCCAGTGTTAGCAGCAACATTGGCACATTTCTTCCCTTCAGAACAGCTTGGTTAAAAGGCAGCATGTTACACATTGAGTTTAACACACACATACACACAAAGTCAAACACACATGCACACACAGACTGCCACAAATCACACCTCTGACACAGAGGATGCGAGTAATCTTCTGATCGTCATCTGGTGTTGAACCTGATAAATCGTCCAACCCTTCATTGACTAATTCAGTTGCTTCACTTAATGAATTTAGACGGTCACACTTGTTTTAAAAAACAAAACAATAAATTAACACTCAAAGTGCCCAACATCCAGTGTAAATACCATCACCTAACGTTTTTGGCGCTGTTGGCAGCTTCACTCAAAATTTTACATTAAAAAAAAACAAAAAACTTCTGAGAAAATTTGGGCTTTTTTTCCTTCCAAAATGACACCCTGCAAAGGAATCTGCGTCTATCTGAGAAAATCACAGGATATCCGATATGTACACATATCCAAATAGAAAACTGTGTATACAGTACAGTGTGTACAAGAACATGTAAACCAAATCTTGTACGTGGTCTTGAATCAGCATTTTGTTGTGTGTTGTTTTTTGTTTTTTTTTTGTTTTTTAAAGGAATAGGTCAAGATTTTTGGGACGTGTGCTTATTTGCTGAGTTAGACATGTGAAGCAGGAGGCAGTCAGCTTAGCTTAGCATAAGGACTGTAAGCGGGGGGAGACAGCTAGCTGTTCTCTGCCAAAAACATAAACTGTATACCGAAGATGGACACAGTCACTGTGACGTTACGTTTACTTAATGGCCTTAAGCACTTTGGTTTTTGCGGCCAGATGTGTCAACGTGTCAGCTAATGCTCGCAAGGTTATCCAGAAAGCTCCACATACAGACTGTATGGGTGCAGTGCATAGACGGATACGCTCTGTAATCAGTGCAACATTCAGGCAGTAATTCACTACAACTGATGAAAAAACTTATAGAATGGGCCCTACTACACAGCAGACCATAATATTTGTCAAACAGTACCAGTTGACTAGTTATTTAAATGTTGCCCTCCCCCCGCTAGTCAGCTGCTGAAATAGCTGGTTAAACAAGCAGCTAAAGCCAGGTTTAACCACATTCTGCACCGGGGTGTGCTTGCATGAATGAAAAAAGGACTTTTTCATTAACGTGGAATGTGTTTGCAGAATGTCAAATTTTTAACTTGACAAATTTAAAACGTAAGTCCCGGGGGCTGGAATCGGCCTGGCAAAGACTCCAATCTGGCCAACTGGATATCTTTAGACAATGTAAGAAATCGTGGACTTATATTGGACTGTTTTCTGTGTGTTTTACTGCTTTTCCTACTAATTAAGATCGCCTCCACAGCCACACATACTGCACCATAGTAATTGTGTACTGGATAACCAATTAAATGACAGAAAAGCTGCACCATCTACTAGAGAAGTTTCTCCTTTTTTACAGTGTGTCCACAGCAAAACTGATAAATAAAATAGAGCATTTTATCTGAATTAAAAATAAAAAAAAAGTATGCTTCATAATTGCAGGACATTCTGGGCAATGAGCTACCAGAACTTTTCTGTAATTTGTAACATTTATTTCTTGTAATGAAATCCCAGAATTCTTTTGTCTGCTGCAGCAGCATTTCTTTTGAGACGTAGTGTTGAAATCGCACTTCTTCTTATATTGAGATTAAATGTGTAGTTAAGCTTCTTCACGCTGACACAAAGGAGATTTTCATCTGTCCGGCCCACTTAAAATGAGTTTGACATCCCTGATTTAAGGTCTGCTCAATTCTAAAGGTTTGAGTTATTATTTTGCCTTTTAGAAATGATGACTAGCCAGGAACATCTCTAATAAAAGGCCCAAAACAAAAATCATCAATCTCTTGTGGAGGTCTGCAGGTTTCAGGTTACCACTCATTCCAAAGGTAAGAACATCCTCCCACCAGCACCTTTCCTTCAGAAGTATCTTAATTTAAGCCAACTAGCGATCACAACAGAAGAGTTTGTCTTGTTTCTCTTTCCTGCTGATATTTAAACAGCTTTTTTATGATGGAGATTAAAACTGAGACCAGGCTCTTAACGTGCATTCACCTCTACTTCTGGTGGAGTGTGTGCACAGTGATAAAGATCGCTCATAATTTAAAGCAACAGATCTGTGATCCCTTTTTCATCTAACAGTACAGACAGATGTGACCCATGCTCGGCACAGCTGCAGCAGCTGATTCGTGCTGATGCATGTGTGTCTGTCTAACCTGTTCTGCTCTCCTCAACAGCATGGGTGTGTTTTCGCTGGCTTAGTCTCTGTTACGTGAAATTTACATGTAAATTTAACGAAAGCCTGGCTTAAAATTTCTGAAGCCAATTATATAACCTGTTACTAATTTAGCAAGAGGATAAAATCTTTGATTACCACAAAAGGTTAATAGATAATAAAGGAAATAGAGAAAGGTTAGCGAGGCGCCTCTGTCCAGAGAAGAAGAAAATCATAATGTGTCATTGATTTCTGTGTGGATTAAAGTAAAAAAACAAAAACAAAAACAAACAATCAAAAGTGCTGGTGGTTGTATGTTTGTACCCTTTACTTCCATTCTTTGTACTAAACTAAGCAAACTTACTGCTGGCTGTCAATTAATAAGCACACTTCCCAAAACTATACCTTTAATTGATAAATCTTGATCAACCTGAGGGGTGTTTGTATGGCAGGAGGTTTTTCTGCAGTGGCAATCAGCTGGAGGGGAGCTCCTTTTGTGTTTCTGCAGCTTCTACAACGGGCACATTGTAGTGGCGATCATCCTCTGTGACGAGGCACACAGATTCCCAGTCGTCCCTATGGTCGTCCGGGTAGTAGGTGACAAACTCCTCTGTGTCTGCCTTGTACAGTCTGTAAACTTGAATGGTACACTGCAGGGCGTAGCCCAGCAGGAACATCTCCACCTGCCCAAGAGAGAAAACGCAAAGGGAGGGGGGAGGGGATAATTGCACAGTTACAGAGGAACTCCAGCAGACTTCTCAAACAGCTCCATGTTTGATCAGCTGCTTCAGCACAAAACATTTACGGGTGGAGTCTCTCTTTAGAAGCAGAGCTTGTAAAATCTGTTATTCAAAAAATGAAAATAACAATTAAAACGCTCAGCAGTTGAGAACTACCTCCGCCCCCGGGGTCAATGGTGCATCACTCAAAACAAGCGGAAAACAAAAAACAGAGCAAGCGCCGGCATGTTTTACTATTCGGCTCTCACATGACAAAAATGTTAACACACCCACCTCGTGATGTTCAGCCCGAATTGTTGTTTTTGTTACTGAGTGCGACAGATGTTTACTCAGTGGGAAAGAAAATTCCCAGCAACCTTTTACCATAAAGTTGTCAAAAACAACAGAGACGCTTCCCACCTGCTCCAGACCTGCGGTCAGGCCCACGTGGCTGAGGTGGTTGGAGAGGAAAGAGCGTGGACAGTCGGAGGAGTCCCGTGCGAACAGCAGCCAGCAGAAGAGGGGGACGTCTTCACCGCCCTGCATGCAGCTGTGCAACTCTGCCGCTCTGCTCAGCATCAGCAGCTTGAGAGCCTCCAGCAGACCGAGCTCCTCTTCTCCACCCTGAAACACTCGCTCACAGAGCTGCTGACGCTCAGCGTTGGTGGCACAGTCCACCGCTGCCTGCCACTGGAGACAAACAAAGTGTATCAGTCACTGAAGAGGTCTAAAACAGCTGGCTATACATGAGAATTTACTGCTTTTTTCAGACATAATTTCAGGTTATGGAACTTAAAGCTCAGATAATGAGGGCAGGTTGTTGGTAGAGATGGCACGATACCACTTTTTTACGTCCGATACAGATATCATAAATTTGTATATCTGCCGATACCGATATGAATCCGATATAGTGTATTTTTTTTAAACAATAAAAATGTTTTTTTAATATCTTGCTGCATTTTGTATAGGTTCATACATTTAAAAAAAACAAAAACAAAACAAAACACTAAAGCTATTCTGATAAACCTGTATGCAAAAAATACACTGCACCCAAAATATTTCATAGTTCAGCAACACTGAGCTAATAAAGTTAAACCCACACCATCCTCCCTATTCTGGTATTTTAAAGAGTACTTAGCAGAAATATTAAACAACCTAACTAATAGGGTTGCCAACAAAAAAAAAAATAGGGAACCACCCTCCACCTCGTGATGCTTAATCGATGTAATCAACTTTAATTTAATGCACGTGTAAAAATAAATAAATAAATGCACAGAAATAAATTATTTTTCTACAATAATTAAATAGATTCAACATCTTTCTTCAACAGAATTGCAGACCGCACAGATGGTTCCCAAAGGAAAAAGTAGTATAGCTTACTAGGGTATATATTAGACTTAATAGTTACTATATACAGTAATGGACTTCTATTCATTTTACATCAGATTAAAACTTTGGGTGTAAGATTCAGATAATTATTTAATTAAAGCTGGACATTTTAAATGAGAATAAGAAAGAAAAGTATTTCTTTGTGCCCCCTTCTCCCTGTTCATGCCCTATCGGCCCCCCTGGCTAAACTTTGCTAGATCCGCCCCTGCACAGTTACGAGCCGTCAGCTATGTAGAAAAGGATCCTGGTGTAGAAAGTAATATTAAATAAATTCTAACAACAGCTTATCAAGCTTAAACGTGCTGCTGTTGTTTAGCTGCTGGTTTCCTCTTTCTGGCGCGAAGTGGGCCAAAAACAAACAAGAGAGACGGGAGTGGGTCATTGATCAGTTTCATGATTGAAGTAGCAACAGGAGAGGAAGGGGAGAGAAGAGGCAGTCACTCCATATATTGGTTGTTAATCGTAACGCTAAAATGCTTTACAAACATTCAAAGATGAACTTACACACTTGCTTTACTTCTTTCTGGGTTAACTTTCTCGGAGATGAAATGCCGGTTTGGTAGCGACTGCCGAGAGGTCTCGCACGCCACAGCTGCTCTATCACGTGACACATACTGCCCCAACATGCTAGGGTCATGAGCTGAGTTACGCCGTGTCGCAAGCAATGACCTTTTCTACAGTCATTGGTTGCAAGTTTTGTGAGGTGCTTTTGAGATATTTAATGAATCTGATTACATTTTTTATCTCTCTCCAATATCCAATCCAGTAATTTAGGTCAGTATCGGACCGATACGTAATATCGGATCGGTCCATCCCTAGTTGTTGGGATGGGGCAGCTGTGGTTAAGGAGGTACAGGGATGTGTTTGCTAATTGGAAGGTTGGGGGTAACTAGATCCTCCAGTCAGTCGAAGTGTTGCTGGTCAGGATGCTGAACTTCAAAACTGCCAATCAGAGAGTGTGTGTAAGATGGAAATGCACTGCTCAAATATGTTAAAGGAATACTTTGAAAACACATCAAACGTCCATGGGGAAAAATCTACACTTGTACAGACTGGGTAATGTGTTAGGAAGAAAAGGATGCCATGTTGTTTGATGGAAATAAGAAGTATCAAGCTACAGAGCGCTAAGTTCAAAGAGTCCCCGAAAACTGAAGTGAAAAAATGATGTGTCAAGCTAGTCGGTTTTGCCAAAATTTCATTGCTGTAGCTTAAAATGGTACTGAGTAATTTGTTACTCGCATGCATGCAAACCCCCATGAGTTTGCATGCATGCCTGGGATTCTCCAAACTCTTTCACATGTGCTCAGGGTGAACCAGCACTCATCTGTGAAAAGCACAGCAGGCCAGTGTGCCAATTTTGGTATTCTATGGCCAATGCCAATCGTGCTTTACGGTGCTAGGCAGTAAGCTCAGGGCCCACTAGATGATGTTGGGCCCTCATGAAGTCTGTTTCAGCCACGTGGTCAGAAACCCACATGGGTAGCCTGCTGGAGGTCATTGCTCTGGCAAGGCTAATTCTATTTGTCCTTGCATAAACAAGAAGAAACAGATCCTGCTGATGGGTTAAGGGCCTTCTACAGCCCGGTCCACCTCTCCTAGAGTAACTGTCTGTCTCATAGAATCTCTTTCATGCTCTTGACACTGTGCTGGGAGACAAAAAAAACATCTGGCAATGGCACGTATTGATGTGCCATCCTGCAAGAGTTAGAACTACAGTGCAACCACTGTAGGGTCCAGGTATCGCCTCATAGTACCAGTAGTGACACCTTGAAAAATGCAAAACAAATGGAAAAAAACGAAGAGAAGATGAGGAGGGGAAAAATTGTTTTGGGGGTTGTCAAATTGTTGCCCCACTGGTAATGCCTCTTGGTAATTTCACGAACTCTAAAGCAGCTGAAACTAATTAACAACCCCCTCTGCCACTTCACTGACCAAATCAATAACACATAATTTAATTGACTTCAAGTGCTAGAGCAGAAAAGTACTGTAAGTCTTATTTGTTTATTTTAATCGAATTTTCTTTAAGGCAAAAATTCCTCTTTCTCTTATCACCTCCCATAATAGTATGTAATCCTTTTTGTTCAGACAGAACCTAATATCAATGCGATTATGACTCAAGAACAAACACAGATGTCATGCATGATGGCTGATCAATAGAACACTAAATCTAGGACCAGTCATGATTTCCTGACAGGAATATTGGGACATTTTCTTTCTTTTGAGGTTTCTACAATGGTTCTGTTTTGAGTGTTTTTTTTTGTTTGCTTCTTCTTCTTTCTTTCTCTTTTTTTTTTAATAAAACCAGTCAGCAGTGTACAGCTGTAAACAAAGCAAACGAGAATCATGGTGCCAGCATAGTTGGGTGAAACTGTGGAATGAAGGAACAACAGTCAGACAGTATCATACAAATACTTCAGTTGGACTTGCTTGTTGACGTTTTACTGTCCTTTTTTCCCCACTGGAAATCGCCAAGAAATATGACGTACATCTTTGGTCGGATTGTGTGATTGTGTTTCCAAACCCGACACAACAATAGAGGGTTTATTGCACAAGAATAGTGGGAACGTGTCTAGTGCCCTGAAGCCATCAGGCGACAGCTGTTTGAATGTTTTGTTACAAAGGAGATTACATCACCTGTCAGTAGGCAACAGGTCAAATATCAACAGTCAATCTGACAACCAGCAAGAAGAAAGCATTGAGAGTCAGTGGAACAAAGGCACACTTAGTCAAAGTGTAAGCTGACGACAGTCCGGGACCTGGATGTTAAGTGTTAAGGATAAAAAAGCTTGATGCCCTTTATGACAATGCATTACTTTACACTCAACATTTTTCCACTTCATATAATTACTGTTACTATTTAACACTTGCTGTCTGCACCTGCCAAGGAGAACGGTTCTTAATACAAATGTTCAGCATGTTAGTAATGATCTCTGGGTAACACAGACACACCCGATGAGCCTGTCACTTGTAGTTGGACTTCAAACAATCTGATCTTTGATTTTTCTCCAAATTGCACTAGGAATCCCTTTTCCCCTGCAGTTTCACATTTATTAAAATGTGTGTATGTCCTTCAAGTTTCTGTATCAGGGTGGCTGTGGCTCAAAAGGTTGAGTAAGTCACGTACAGACCTGAAAAATTTGGGGCATTTTCACCTTTATTGGATAGTGGAGCAGCGAACACACTGCTGCACTCTGGTCATGTGGCAGATGATCATTTGCTCATCCATTAAGCTAAACTGGCACCACAATGTCAATACTTTATAAAAAATAAAATAAAATAAAAATAATGATAATAAAAAAACTCTGGGGAAACAATGAAGAAGAGGACTCATCTCGAGCAGATAACATTAGCTAAGCAAACTTCAACTCAACCAAAAAGCAATCCAACACTGGATAGCTAAAGTTTAATTAAGTTAAACTCAAATACTACATATTAATTCAGAGCACGCCAACAGCTCAGTAACATGGGTAAAAAGCATCCTCCTTGCCTCTGATTGGTGAGTGTATTGAATTTTTTTCACATTCTGTAGCTGACTGCAACTTGTGGTGACTAAATGGTTGCTCAGAGCTTGAGGGTGTTGCACACTCACGAGCATCTTTGATCACAAGCTGATTGCACCTAAAGGGAATGCAACCTTTGTGCAAACAGTCACAGTCTGACTTGGACTGACTGCAATCGCTCTCAGAGAGATTTTTGCAGGTTTGCAAATAACTGCTTTCTAATTCATAAATGCAGGCAGATTGCCAGCATGTAGCCACCATCAGTCTGAATGAGTCTTTGTCAATGAGCAAATTGACTACTGTGTTGCACGCACTCGGTCACTTGACATATCTTGGCTGAAAACATTTATTTGTTTGCATAATGACACATTCATTTGTTTACGACGGGCCGCTGAAGGTAGAAAAAAAAAAATACAGGGCAGGTGTATTTAAATACAGCCCGTCTCTTTGTGCAACAACTTTGCTTTGCCAACATTAGATGACCTAAGTAAATTTTACTTTTATAGTGGCACCAAATAACTACTCATGATTTTACCTCAGAATCAGCACATTATCATAAGCATCCAGACTTTGAAGAAACGATGTTAGGAAATGGGTCTATCCAGAAGACAACACACCGATTTAGATGAGGTGATGTCATTTGTGCATAAAGAACTACAGCACAATGGACAGAGTCAAGGATAACGCTGGACACCTTTGAGCTATTCAAATGGGATATGTGGTGCAGCGGGTCAATCCAACAGATTATTAAGCAATAAAGGGCCAAATGCTATTTGGCACATGGATTCTTGCACTAAATTGAAACCTTATGGTATAGAGATTAATGGAAGCACTGATGGTTTCAATTATTTTTGGTATGGATGGAAGCATCAACAACAAATTACGACCCCAAGGTTGTTGTTGCGGGGAGATTTTTTTTTTTTGTAAATACACCACTTTATAGTTTTCAAAGGTGTGAAAATGACGGTTGTAGTTACTGATCTGTTCTTGACGTTGGTCCCCAGGCTGATCTGGTCAAAAAGGATCTTTTGTTGGTTATTTCCTTTATGATGATACACACTACAGAATCAGATATCCCCATTTTTATCTATTGCAAAGCTGCTGTATTGAGTGTCTTTCCCCTATACACTTAAATGACACAAACTGCGCAGACTACGAGACAGACCACAGATTATACTGTCAGATACACAGCTACATCTCGTAACACAACAGAGGTATGTAAACACCAGAATTCCTCATCCTACCAGGCAGCGACTGAATATAAATTCAACACCAAGCCTCAGACTGGTAAAGTGCTTTTATCAGTTCAGTTCCTGCTATTCCTCTAAATCCCCTCAGAGCATTACCAGGCTGCTTTAATGACACACAGGAAAAAAGAAGCCACACATCCTTTAGAAAACTACCTCCCTTTAACATATGGTAGCAATCAGCCAACCCTTCATGGGTGAATATCAATACCCTCGAGTGTCCACAAATGGCATAAAAATAGCGCTGTGGTTTACGCTTGTTGTGTTTTTGAAATACTTTCTTGCTGTGTGAGAGTTTCTGTTAAGGTCTGCAGCCAGTACCGTGTTACGGAGAAGCTCCATGTAGCCTTTAAGCTGCTGGACGGCATCTCCTGTCCCATCTCTCTGCAGGCACTCTCCAGGAAATGTCCACTGACTTATCAGCCCATCCTGAGCCTCCAGTTGTTTTGGCAGCTGTAAACACAAAGAATTACGTTATGTAACATTAACAGTGTTTACAAGACGGGGCAATGATCACTTCTGCAGTAAATTTTTGGTTCTTTTCTACCAACAGCTGTATATAATTAACCATTCGATATTAGCAACGTGACTTCTCAGACCAAGGAGTTAGTGACTATGTTGTCAGCATAAAACACATTTTTTGTTTATAAAATGGACACAAGTCGCAGGAAAATTGAAAACTGTTAACTAAGATAATACATTCTTAAAGTTACGCTGTGTAAAGTTTTCACTGTTGGATTAGGTATATTGCAGATTGCAGTCAACCGAGGTTTGTTTTCTTATTCCTCCCAATTCAAATCAATTCAATTTTATTTATATAGCGCCAAATCACAACAACAGTCGCCTCAAGGTGCATTATTACTGTATATTACTGCTCTTATTGTATATATTGTATATCTTATTCATCTGTTCCTCTGTCTCTCCTGCTACTTTGAGCATGTACATGACAAAAGAATTTCCCTCTGGATAAATAAAGTTATTCTTATTCTTATTAATCTTATTCTTATATTGTAAGGTGCACCCTACAATAATACATACAGACAAAAACCCAACAATCATATAACGCCCTATGAGCAAGCACTTTGGCGACAGTGGGAAGGAAAAACTCCCTTTTAACAGGAAGAAACCTCCGGCAGAACCAGGCTCAGGGTGGGGCGGCCATTTGCCGCGACCGCTTGGGGAGAGAGAAGGCAGACAGAATAACTACAGTGCATACTCCTAGCTACGGTGGCTGCTGTAGGACAAATAAGTTTTAGTTAGCAAGACAGGTTAAAAAAAAAAGAAATTACATAGACTGTACCCGGTAACGGGCACGGCCAGCCAGCCTGTTTCTACTAGTAAGTGAGTAAACTTTATTTATACGGCACCTTTCACAGGTCAAAAACCACAAAGTCCTTTGAAATAAAAACAGGCAAAAACAACAACAACAAAAAAACAAAACACTGGATGCAGAGCCACCTTGGAGGTTTTCCCCATCTGTAGAAGGCCCTTCTCTGAAAATAAAACAGGTATGATGCTTCATGTCTTGAGTCTGAAGATCCAGGAACAATTATTAATGTCCTTTCAGGGCACACTAAGGCCTGAGACGTCTCTACTTCTCTGCTTTTGAGACAATACTTATGTGGCCGGTCTCTAGCCCCAAATGTAAAACACCGTGGGTAAGAAGGAAAATGTCATAAGGGAAATGCCCACTTTTATGTATTTTTTATTGATTAATTATATGTTTATGAGAACGCATCAAGTTGTTGGAAGGTGTATTTACACACAGTTCTAGTACAGTACAGTATCCTTTTTTTCTTTTAAATAACATACCTTTAACTATATGTGTGCCAGTCAAGCTTGCAGGAGTAGTCACACCCCAAAAACCCATTCTGCTGCTGCATTTTACATAATCACAATCTCAGTATTGCGCATAAGGAAACCTAGTTTTGGTCTATAGCCAATTTCCCCTTTACTTTTATGAGGGGCAAATTTGATAAGTGATTAATCTAAACTTCATCAGCAGTTAAAGTTATGTATTATTAGGACTGGCTGCTTTGAGGTACAGTCTGGAGGACTTAAGATATTTATCTAGCAAATACCATGCCATGACTAAGAACTCTGTTGCTATTCTTTGTGAGTGAAATTGTGCGGTTTATTACAAGTCTTTAGCACTAATTAGCAGGTAAGTGACATGGCAGGCAAACTACATACGCTTACCTGCCATTTCATGAGGTAAAGCTGCTTGTTTAGAAAAATATCTCATCAGCCAATCACATGAAAGCAACTCAATGCACTTAGACATGATCAAGACGACCTGCTGAAGTCCAAAATAGGCATCAGAATGGGGAAGATTTAACAAACTTTGAAGGTGGCATAGTTTCTGGTAAAATGGTAAATGGCCTGTATTTATATAGCGCTTTACTAGTCCCTAAGGACCCCAAAGCACTTTACACATCCAGTCATCCACCCATTCACACACACATTCACACACTGGCGATGATGAACTCCCAACTCTTGAGCCACGATCGCCCACAGGCTGGTGTAAGTATTTCAGAAACTGATGATCTGTTGGGATTTTCCCACAGAACCATCTCTTGGATTAACAGACACTGATCGCTGGGTGAAAAATGCTTTGTTGATGTCAGAGGAAAATGGCCAGACTCCTCCGAACAGTAACTTTAATAACCACTCGTTACAAGCATGAGATGTGAAAGTGCATCTCTGAACGCACAACATGTTGAATCTCAAAGCAGCCAATTATCACTGTAATCAGCACTAATATAGTACCCCAGTCACATGGGATCCCCTGGTAAATCCTTGTGACTTCCAGGAACTGCTAAATGACTGAAATTCAGATTGTCATTTGGTTTTTATTGGGGAATAGCAATTTTTCCTTAGCAACCAATGGTTGTCATGGAGTCGCCAACCTGCGCCTGTGTGACTGAGGTTTACGGTACATGGTACTTTTCTAGTTCCTCTTTTCCACTGCTGCTGTGCCCAGTGTAAAGTCAGTTCTGCTTTGTTGCCTTTGGAGAACGGCCTCTCACACAAACAGGTCTGAACAGTTGCACAGAGCATGGCGGGTGGACAAAATGTGGAAGCTGCAATTTCTTACAGCAATTGCTGACAGCAGTGGTTTCAACTCTTGGCAATGCTGGGGCTGGTTTCAGCATGAGCTCTGAACGATAAGATGCAGAAGTGAAAATTTACCATGATGACGTCCTCATTCTGCAGCCACGCAGGCAACTGGGTGCTGTGGGACAACACTTGGAACAGCGTGGCTCTGAGGGCACAGTAGTTGTCCCCCCTGACTCTTCGTACGCTGGCAAAGCTCTGGGACATCTCCTTATAACCCTGCACCAACACACGGGGACATTAGAGGAAACATCCTAGCCATTAATGTAAAAATAAATAAATAAGAACTGGCTTTAACCTGAAATGATTCTTCTGAGAAACTTCAGGCACCAACCTTTTTAATGAGAGCGCTTTTAAGAGTATTTCCCTTCCACTCCCTCTCACTGTACAACAGAATATTCACCACCGGTGACAAACTGCATCTGTCCTCCACCTTTAAAACTGAGCGAGGGATAGCAGAGAAAGGTGAGACGATGGGCAGAACAAAAAGACTATTGTCCAGATTTCAAATGACAGACAAAAGCTGCACTTGTTGAAAATCACTGATGCAATAGAAGCGGAGGATGTACTGACGTTTTGTCTCCAGCTCGGGCTGTGACGCAGACAGCTCCTCTTCGCCTCTGTACAAATCTTCTTCACTATGATAAAACAGAAACACTTATTTTTAATCAAACAACAAGTTATTTTTGTGTATCCAAAGCCTGGTCCTGGATCTCCATATCGAGCAATTTTAAGTCAATGCCAACTGGGACAGGGACAACTTAATCTCACTAAAAATACTCACACTTCAAATGTGTAAGTCCAGATTTCATTTTTCTGTGACATTTGCAAAAAAATAAAAAAATAAATAAACATAAACTTGACTATAAATACCAAACACATAATTTGTGTGTATTTTGCTACATTTTTGTCTCATAATCCCATCTGTTTCTTGGGTAAAAGTGGTTTTACCTCCTTTATTCTTTCAACAGATGCTGTGATTCAATTCAGGACTATAAAGTGAACAGAGGTGATCTTTACAGACCTGTCTTCCTTCTCCGTGGTGTCAGCCATAACATTCTTGGTTGCGCTCTCTGCCAGCTGCTCCTTTTTTCCTGTAACCTCCTCGCCTTCAGCATCTTTCACAGGTTCAGTCTCGGCCTCAGTTGGCCTCTCCTCTTTTATCTCTTCATCGTTCCGCTTGACCTTGGGGAGATCTTCATCGTTATCCTGCACTAACATTGGTTCCTGCTTGGTTTTCTCCACAGACACGACCTCCTCTGACATTGCAGGTGTATGCTCCGCATCTGACCTTTTATCTTCATCTAACGGCAAGCTGAAAAGAAAATGCACGTTTTGTGTATAAAGCCAAGTTTACCATTCATGTCTTAAACTCAAACTTGCAAATGTGCAACTTAAGTTGTATTTAGAAATGTAAAGCACACATTTAGCTGTAGGAAAACTGCAGGTATGAGGAGGGCTGACTGTCATAGAAGATGCAATGGTAAGAGTTCGCCCCCTAGTGGCCACAGTGCCACTCTGCCGCCACAAGTCCAGAGTTCACGTAAACAAATACCTTGTTTGTTTTGTTATTGCAAACTCTGAACCCACTGGCCTCTCTCTGGCGTCTGCTGGAGCTGTGGTTTCTGGCTCCTTCACTGAGCTGGCAGAGTCCTGTCCCTCACCGCTGTGGTCGAGTTCCGTGGGCTCCAATCCAGAAGACAACTGAGAGACATCATGGCTTTTTGGGTCTTCAAGACTGGGCTCTCTGCTGTTTGAATCATCTGTCCCGGCACTGAGCAGACAGCAATAAGAAAGGTAAAAAAAATAAATGGACTATTGCTTGCACAAATGTAAAAGCAAGTGATTACACAACAGTCGTACATGTGTAATAATGTTCAGTAATAAAGCTATCCATAGAAGCCCTTATCACCTCATGTCATACTTGAAAAACCAAAAGTAGTAAGTCAAGGCCTATAGAGCGTTAACAGCATGGTCATAAAACGACCCTGATCAGTGATTCTGCAACAGTTTGATGGTCTAATGCAACCACAGATCTAAAAATAAAAAAAGGAGGTTAATGATTAAAGGGATGGTGAACTTAGGACAAGAAGCAAACAAAGAAAGAAAAGAGACACGGGATGCATGCCATGTCACATTTTAAACAGCTGTACTCCTCATTATGGTTCAACCTTTTTATCTGTGTTGGGAATAAATTGCATACTAGAAAGTGACTTATGGAGGGGACACACAATATAGGTGATGTATATACACAGGCGGGGTGTTTTTTTGGGTTTTCATGCTTAGATATAATGTTAAAAAACAAAAAGATAACTTTTGGAAATACTTATAGATTAGATGCTGCATTGTTAAAGATAATTTCATACATACAAAAATGTATGGATCTACTCAGTATCAAACACAAGGCATCCGCATTTCACAAATTATTTAATAGCATACAAACAGTCTGTAAAGCTCTCAGGATTATCTGGCAGAGGGACCTTGGCTGTCCAAATAATGATGATGGATGGTTAAAGATACTGTCACATAATAGGAAACATTAAAGAGTCATTATAAGATAGTACAGTTTTTTTTACTCCATCTAGCCTTTGTAGAACGGGTCTACTTACCAATTATTTATGTTGGAAATGTCAAGCAGAACCAGGAACCTTTATACATGCGATCTGGGACTGTAAATACGTTTCCCCATTTTGGAAAATAGAATTATAACACATAAGAATGTGCATGGTGATACCCATGTCACCAAGACTATGCCTATTGGGGGAATCGGACAATAATACCTAATATTAAAACACCAAAATACAGTGATACAGTTGGGAGTGGTCACAGATTATACAGGTCATGTAATACCACTTCTGCTCCGGACATTAAAAACTGGTTGGAATTCATGCTGGAGAAAGTGTCATATGAACACCTGCTGGCCAAGCTAAATAACAATACAGAGAACTTCAAGAAATCCTGGGACTGCTCTTGCACCACTGGGACGATCAGATTCATGAATGGTATGGTAAGCGCCGACTTGGCTGCTTTACGTTTAAGATTTGTTATTCCTTTGGTTGTTATAAAACAAATAAAAACTTAAACGACAAAAAAGAAAGAAAAGAATTTAGCAGCTGTCCAAACCAGACACAGATGTGATTAGAAAATGTTACGATCCTCTAGAAACAATAAGACCGTCTTCTGTCTTTAAACCATTTTTAAGGAGGCCAAGCTGTTTCATCTGGATTATTATAATTGAGTAAACCACCAAAGTAAGACTGCAGCAAGCAGCATTGGGAGTCACAGAGTAACTCACAATACTATCACAGTACTTTGATCCCCAGTGATTCTACAATACTTTATATATTGCAAGACATATGTGTAACAATACATCAGAAGAAAAAAATACCAGCGGTTGTCTGTGCTACCCTCAGCCTCCTATTAAATGCACCTATGGTATAAATTTGAAAAATCTGAAAAGTTGATCTCTGACTCCGATGTCCGGGATTCACACTCGTCTGAGATTTAAGTAGCATCTGTGGTATCAGTTTTGAAATACTATGTTGCCTCGTTCTCCAGTTATTGCATTCATAAACTTTCGTGTCCACACTTCACAGCTACGCGCCTGCCTGGCAGGGTGATCTCAATACCCCATCAGCTTTTCAGAGCTGAGAGGAGTAACCATCTGTTTATTCACTGTAATATATGTAATGATAATATTCACTCTAAACAGTGTGTTAATTCAAGTAAAGAGCTTTGTATTTTGTCTGCCTTCTTCTTCACTACAACTCCTAATCACTTGGAGGCTGTGTTCAGGTGGTAGTACAGTACTACTAATTGGGAGGTTTGTGGACTGCATGCTAAAGTATCCTTGGGCAAAACACTCAACCACACGTTGATCCTGATACATCTTCTGGAGTGTGAATGTGCATGAATGGGTTATGAGACATGTTGTATAAACTGCTTTCTTAGTGCTCAAGTAGAAAAGGGCTATATAAAAACCAGTCACTTAGTTTACCCTCAATCGTTACCTCCAAAGGAGCGGTTCAGTTTGTCTTTCTGTTGCAGGATTACTCAAAAAGACTTTGGCGTATTTGAAAGAAAATATAAACAGAGGTGTTTTTTTGCCCCCCAACTTGGAAGCGATTAACTTTTGGAACTGATCCCAATCTCGATCCAGGGATTTCACCACTGCTAGGTGGGACAAAATTGGACACTTGACATCACAATTCATATCAAACTAAAAATTTAAAAAAGAATAAACAAACTAATCTGCTTGGTATGAGAGGAATTTACAGCATTGGCAGAGCTATATCATCTTAAACCCAGAGTCATAAAGCAGATCCTCCGGTAAGTCAAGTTGTTGACAGACGTTTAGAGCAGCTTCCTGTTTTAGCAAAACGAACTACATTTGGCAGCAATGTATCAACACCTGTATGGCAAAGGGAAGTGATACAATACACATATCAATGTGTCCAACCACTAAAAGCAAAATAAATATTTGGTGTTGCCGAAACTTGATTAAACAACCACCACGTGTAGAAGAACGTGTCGCATTTGTGTCACAATATTTTAATTTTAGACCCTGGAGCTGTTAGAGGGAGTCTTACAGTATTTGACATTATACAGGTGCTAAGATATTGTGGTACTTTTAAGTAAGGCGTTATATTTTTAATGCAGGAAATGTCATGGTAAAACGAGCACACAAACATGCGCACACAACAAAGAAAGAAGCGCTTTAAGAAGTTCATATTTTCTTCTAAAAGAAATACAGACAACATATGACATTGAACTGCACTGGAACTTTCTGTCCAGCTCTTCAGAATAAATATTAAAATCATTATAAAAGGGAAGCTAAATTCTAAGCTTACAGGTTCATTTCATGTAACTCACCATGTCAGAGGCTCAGGTTCAGGCTCCTGCTTTCCCACAGACGCAGACGACAGCTGGGCTGCCGGGGCAGCTGCAGCCAACAGCATGTTTGACACTGATGACACTTGGTGATTTTCAGAAAACTCCCCTGATGGTTTAGCTGCAGCTTCAACAGTCACTTTTTCTTCTTCGTCATGATGAGTTGTGCTCGCTGCAGTTTGCTCTACTGTTGTGTTTGCCTCAGTATGCGGAGTTTTTTCAAAGCAGACCACCTCAGGTGTCAGAGAGGTGCCATCTGGGAATTTGTATTGCGTGGGGGGGTTTTCTTCTATCTCTGGTGCTTTTAAAACCTCAGAATCTGCCTTGGCGTGCTCATCCTGGACAGACCCCAAAGCGCACTGCATTGGAAGTTGACGACTGTGAGCAGGAGATTCCTCTGTATCTTGTACTCCGGTGGCGTTTTCTTCAGACATGTTGCAGGGCGGAGGCATCTCTATTTGAATGACTTCCTGCTTCAAGGGTCCATTTTCCTGAGTGTTATTAGGCTCCTGCTCTCCGGTCTCAGGACTCATCTTCCGCTCCTCATCCCTAAGTGACAACACAGTATTCATTAACAATGCCACAGAGCCTCGGCTACACCCTTTTCATGCCCAGAAAAACAATGTTTTGTGACCAAAGATAAGACACTGTTGAAATGTTTCAGGATTCCTTCAACCCTGTAGGTGGAGAGGAAGCAGATAACCTTTGTTCAAAACATTATCTCTTTGATTACCAGTTAGTTCATGAAATGACAAATGTTTTGACTTCCACAAACACTTTAAGACCTTTGGAAGTCCCCCTCACCCTGTTTCTGATCTCAGTACTCTGTTTTGTGCTGTCATTGGGTCACATGGTGCATCCTACACAACCCACAGGGGAAAATCTAATCATCATTTTGTTTTCACCCATTTTCCAGCATTTAATGCTGCTTTTGTGACCACAGATGCAGGTACTGTCTGCGTGTTTTAGATGCTTAAATCCAATATTACCGCAAACTCCAAAGCTTTCTTCAAGCGTTTAAAAGTCTCAGCTGAAAGTGTTCTGAGTCAGCTCTAAAATTGTTTGTGGTCTGCTGCTTATGGAGGAACCTGAGAAACGAAACACTGCTGGGAAATCCTGTGAAAGTGTGTCTGTTGTACCAGATTAGGTCACCAAGTCTTATTAGCACCCAGCACCCTTCACACACTCAGACTTTGAGTTTCCCTGTCTGTGTTTTCCCAGTCATCTCACCTCATGCAATCATCTCCTTCAGGACCGCAATTGCCAGCCACAGCTTTACAGCCTGTGAACTGGGTGGCCTTCGAGTCACTGGTCAGCAAACCGCTTCTTTCCTCCAAACTGCCGCAGGGACTTTCATGGCGACAACAGCACCAGTTCCCCATCTGCTCGCTCCCTCAGCCTGGGAGGTCGGACAGGCTGTAGGCTGAAGAGGCCTCTGGTCCAAAGCAACCACAAGCGACCTGGCGAGTCGCCGAAGCCTGAAGATTTCAGGACTCCATGATGACGACGGAGGGATAAGCTGCTGCTAACGCAAGGGAGAAACCATGTTTATGTCCTATAAAAAGTGTGTTGACAGCTAAAAAGCACAGAATGAGTGATCAACACACTGACTGTGATCTAACACGTTACAGTTTGTTATGTAACAAGTTCCTGCTACTGTAATTACACAATTTGTTGTATTTAATAAAATACAATATTTTGGTACATGCAGATTTTGTCCATTATGAACGATAAAGCTTTTATGTTCAACGGGGATTCATTTTCTCAAACACGATAAATATTTTGTTTTTCAAACATCCAGGAAACACAACAACACACAGATTTCTGTTGAATAAGGCAACAAAGACTTATTGTATTTACTGTAGGTGGACCTGAAAGGTCACATCCAACATGGAAAAACCCTGAGATATAACCAAACATGATTACCCCACATTATTCATGCTTACATGCATAAACTATATGGAAAAGCTCAAGACTCCTTAAATGTTGCCCAATGAGGCAAAAAAGACAGCACCCAGCCAGACTGTGATAAAAATAAATAAATGAACAACAACTCTTTTTTTTTTTAAGTGAGGTTTAATTTACTTTTGTTTATAAAATCACCAAAGATATTAGGAAAATGAATAAGCCAGTCTTTCCTAAGGTAACAGACTATTTGCTAATTATATCTGAACCAATGAGTGTGCTCCTAAAGGCCCCCACTGAGCCAAGAAAAAGACCCAAAATTATCCCCTGACTGATGAATTTGTTGACAGATATTATTAGGTCAATCGCGGCTATATTGTTACGTCGCATAAAGAAGTTAAAATGCATTCATCATGAGCACAAATGTCATGATGATTTTTGGCTTTTAATGATCTTTATGACTTAAAAAAAATACAAACAAGAATTGGATGTACAAGTTTGAATTTATTTGGGATTTTCTTTCTTTTTTTCCTTTTAAATTGGCAAGGCCAAAGCCCATTAACTTCTGGTTAATGATCATGACTGACTACAATTGGTAGTTTCTCTTTGTCATCATAAAGAGGATTTGTTTGACAGCACTCATTGAGCTGACCTATACGCTGAACAACAGGAAAGTCCAAGGAACTGAAGGTCTCTTGAAGCCATTTCTAAACAACCGCAGATTCCAAGATCATCACTTCAACCAGTTGTACATAAGTACCCGTTATTCAGATATGTCACCATTTTGCCAAGATCTGGAAGAGGACCCAAACAGACTCCCTCGGATGAGGGGGAATTGATTTGGATGTTCAGGAACCACGAAGGCTTAAGCCTGTCATGAACTGGAAATTGCTGAAATACCAGCATCATTCTCCACCATGAAGAGTTTTAAATCGCCATGGACTAAGATGTTGCCGTCCAAGAAAGAAGCTCCTGCTCCAAAATTGACACCTTCAAGCTTGAATGAAATTTGCAACTGCCCACGTAGACAAGCCAAAAGCCTTCTGGATACATGTTTGATGGCCAGGCGAGATAGGGATTGAGGAGATAGGGATTGAGTATTTCTCCACAATGACAAGAGGTATGTGTGGAGGAGTAAAAGCGAAGCTTCCAGCTGTCAAGCCTGGCAGTGATAGTATCACGCTCTGGGCTGTTTTCGTGTCAGTGGTAAATTGCGCAAACTGAATGGAATTATGAAGTAGGATGACTACCTCCAAATTCTTCAACTCTACCTCAGATCAAAAACTAGACGGTTGAAACTTGGACACAAGTCGGATGCTCCAGCAGGACAATGATCCCAAACATACATTTAGATAAGAAAAAGCAGGCTAACATTAAACTTCCTGAACGGGCTTCCCAAATCCCTCATCTCCATCCTATTTGTGGACTACAACAGGTCTATGCCAGGAAACCAACAAATTTAAAAGAACTCTACAAATTCTGGCAAGAGCAGAGTTCACAAATCAAGCCAGAATTAAGTCAAACGATTGTTCATGGCCACCAAAAAGATCTGCTTAAGGTGCCACTTGTTAAGGGACAGTTTACCAAATATCAATGCATATATTTGAGGCTGAATGTATACTTTTGAGCACCCGATTCTTGGGTTGTTGTTTTTTTTTTGCACAATCATTCCACCTTGGAAAAAGAAATCATTAAAAGCTCAGATTTAATGTGACATTTATGCACATGATGAGGGCATGCAAACCTCTGACCATAACTCCGTGTTGTCCCGTATGTGTAAACACTTTCTTTTCTTGCAGAAATAGATGTTTGTTATCATTTAGAAGTGATGTAATCCAACAGTGTGCCCCTAAGACCAATGTCCACAGCTGGGGTGCACAGTCATGGCATGTCTTCAAGCTAATCAATAACATATAACATAAAAGAATAACACACACATATTGATGTGGGATTCTCTATACTCACTAGAGATTGAATATCATTCAGTATATAATTCAGTCCGACTGAAAATCATTCGGACTACAGACTGAATACATTACAGTATGGAAACGTGTGATCCTCATACAAAAACACCTTTTGGCAGCCTGTGATGAAGCACAGTAAAACAATGCAGTGGCAGTATGGCTAAAAACTCCTGTCGCGAGGGCATTTCCCTCTTCTTCTTTTTTTTTAAACCACACGACTTTATTAAATGAACACAGCTACACCTGTCATACACGGCAAAGTAACATTAATAATAACGGCTGCACACTTCTTAGCTGGTACAAATAAAAGACAAGGTCAGGTCGTGAAAACACACCTTGTTTTGGCTGTGCTGAAGTCAAACTCCTGGAGCTTTCAGTCTCGTTCCTGTTTCACTTTTGGTGAGCTGACGAGCTAGCCAGCTAGCTGCGGTAAACTTAAAATACAAGCATGCGTTCCCGGAGAGTAACTGGCGCTCACTGAAAACGCTGCTGCCGCGGTGACTAGCTCTTCCTACGACTGCGCCGTTATCGCTTAATGCGGCACATTTCATAGGAAAGCGGGTTTTCGGAGCGTTTGACGCGGACCATCTGTTGGTACGAACCACCTTAGCTTAGCAGGAGCAGCGGGTCACGGCTTGGTCCGAGCGCATGACGTCATGCTCGTGTGCGCCGAGAGTTCTTTTTTGATGCATTCAGGTGAAAGTAGGAATTTCAGGAACACTTGTGCAAATCGGTTTTTAGTCTTCACTCATCAAAACGTTTGACAGAAAATTAACGTTTTAAGTCTTTCAAGCAGAAAGGCCAAACATTTACCGTTCATCGTGTTTAAATGTGAGTACGTGCTGCTTTTATTTGTTCATATCAAAGTCGATTTGATAAGGTTATGCTTTCGAACTACAGAGGCAGATGCAATTAAAGGCATCGCCGACAGCTCTCAGGACCAGAGTTGCTATGGTTTATATCTTATTAGTTTTTATGTTTATTTCCTATTGGCTTTTTGTTTTTAATTGATTTAAATTTCACTTCAGTCTTTAATTGTTTGAAAACGTTTTATAAGACAAAACAAAAACCTTTTTTTTAACTCATACACACACACACACACACACACACACACACACATATATATATATATATATATATATAGACCTCCAACAAAAATGGAAGTCAATACTGATGGCTCTATCGCTGTCATTTCATTTGCTAAGACATTTTAGGATACTGAAAGTTAACCGAATTATTTCCTAAAAACTGAGTTCTATAGACCAGCTGTCCCCAACCCCCGGGCCTCGGACCAGTACCGGGCCACGAGAGTTAAGGCTCAGGTGTGAAATGCATGGTTTTTATTGGTTTTCAGCATTATTTTGTTATCGTTTTTATCATTAACTCGGTTTTCCTGGGTCTTTTCACGTGTGTTATGAATAAATCTTCATTTTTTCGGTACCGGTACTAGTTTTATTTTGTTGTATTTATCCGCAACACCTTAAAGGCCGGTCCGTGAAAATATTGTCGGGCATAAACCGGTCCGTGGTGCAAAAAAGATTGGGGACTACTGCTATAGACTATTCTCATTTTAGAGGCAACGATCCAAACATGCAGCAGGAAATTTCAGTTTATTTCCAAACACTTTAAAATACAAAAATCCATAAGTATATAAAACATTATATACATCTTCATGTTTTTTTTGTGAGAAAGATCTTCACACCAAGCCTATTTAGCGTCACAGTTTCAGTCATCACTCGAACCCTTTCAGTCACTACAGCTTCCTCAGTTCCTCTATGTGGCCGATGAGCTCCTGTGGCATTCCCAGTTCTGACACCACGTCAACGCAGCACTGCAGGAGGAGGTGCAGCTCCTCAGTGGACCCCGAGCAGATCCTTTGTGGCCTGTGAGGAAAGTCCGAGTCCATTGTCTCTCCCTTCCTACAGCAGTCCGACTCTTCACAGCGCTGCTCGCAGCAGCCCCGGTCTGCCCGTTCCACCTCCAGGTCCTCCATGCTCTCGGAGACGTCGCTCACACTGGGCGGAGGATTCTCCAGAGCGTTCTTGATACCGTTCGCTATTCTGTCTTCATGCTGCGTGACCCTGTGCAGAAGGTCAGTCACAGAGGATGGGACGGGCTTTTCCGGATGCTGGATCTGGCACCAGCACCATATAGCGCTGCGAGACACAAAGAAACAACAGAGTCACATTCAATGGCACACAAAGGACACTTCAATGACAGTCGGTACAAAAGAGACTCGGGATGTTTCTGTGCAAGAATGAGGCTGAAACCTCTGAGAGGATTTCCATGTGGCATGAACGAGGACTTCTCAATTACAGAGATTTCACTGTGGATGCTGTCTGTTATATTTGATTGTTTATCCTTAATATATCCTTCATTGAGCAATTATTACAATCTCGTGATTTTTTAGAAACTGAGGGGGAAAAACATAAATAACACTTTGTAAAAATTTCTCATTGGACAGTTTCTATTGACAGGAACAATGACTGACTCTAAACTACATGATTATAGGCAGAGTCCATTCCTGTTGGTGCCTTATTGGCTACTTTATACACATCCTATTTGAGTCAAGCCCACCTTTTATCAAGTGTTCAGGCTGCTGCTGGTGTAACAGCGTGGGTCATTTTCTTGGCACACTTTGGGCCTCTTAATACCAGCAGCATTTAAATTGTTGTGTTTACCCAGCAGGATAACACACCATGCCACAAAGCTCAAATCACCTCAACTCTTTTTGAAATGATGTCACTTTAATATGTGACATCTTATTAGATGTTATCATGTTATTGTAAGGAAAACAATATCACGTGACAAGTCACATGCGGGGCAGATGTATGACGTTATTGATGGTTTACCTGACGATTCCTCTGAGTCGTCCCACAGCCACAGTCTGAGCTGCTCCCTCCTTGAAGCCCAGGCTGAATCCCACCTGAAGCGAGGCATCCTCCCCGGTATCAACTCCGTCCACATACCCGTCCTGAGAGAAAACATGAGCGAGTTAAACACAGAAGGACAGCACACCACATCACAAACACACACACAGGACGTTTAGCACGCAGAGCCGGTGTGAGTTAACATTTCAGGATCCGTTTCTGATGTGAGCTAACTTTACCCTCAGTCGCTTCTTCATGTTGGAGGTCCACTCCTTACTCTGTAAACTAAGCTCGTCCGCACTCTCGTCGAAGACATCGTCTCCGCTCACAGGCAGAGCTTTAACCCAGGACATGACGATTTAAAAGTAAAAACACCGTTTTAAACGCACTAGCATCTAAGCTATCTCCTGCTTCTTCTTCTACGGCAAGCGCGCTTTATCCTCGATGGAAAACTGTATGTGCGTGCGCGCCACCCTCTGGCCTGGAGTACAAAAAGCCGTTAGTCATTCAATTCAACGGCAGTGCTACCGATACCAATGCCGATACTTTTAATCTATAAAGGCGGCTTATGTAGGGGAGAGCAGTGTGTCATGATTTATGATGAGATAATCATCATCATTTTAATGACTGCTAAATCATTGTGATTTTTACTTTCTACAGTACTTACTTAACATATCAAAACACACTTGTCAGATTTTCGTGTATTTTGAAGCTGGATTATTTGGACATGGAATGTAAATGTACCCATCCCTGAAGCACCTTGGTTCAGCTTGTATAGATTATCTACTATAGGCACATGAAAATCAACATAGAAAGGTTCAGACAACTTTCATAGTGTGTGTTTGAGGTATATGTATATTTTTCCAAAAGAAATAATTTAACATAATTCAATGAGCTAAATAGTAAGCTTACAGGATAGAAACAAAATATCAATCCTTTCACACTAATCTAATACCAATACCAGTGTTGGTATCAATGCTATCGATATCTGGATTAATCCGCCCGCCTCTTCTGGGAGTGCCAAACTAATTTTAGTTCATGGGCCAATGTGTGTCCAAATTCAGGAGCTGCAGGAGGAAATTAAAAAAAACAAAACAAAACAAAAAACACCACAATAACCTGTAAGAAAACAATAAAAAAAAAGAAGTCTTTGTATATGTATTAATAGGAAAAAGTTTATTTGTCCATCTTGCAATAAAATGTCATGTCAGAAAGTGACACAGGTGATTGTGACATAAAGTAAAAAGTTAAAGTATATTGATCAAACTGGGCGTGATCTTAAAATTAAGAACTAAAAGTTTAAAAAAAACAAAAACAACAAAAACAACAAAACACACAAAATTCTAAGATAATGAAAACTAATAATTAATAAATGTAAACAAAAAACAAAGAAAGGAAAAGTACAGCTTCCACACCTTGGATAGGTCACCAGTCTATCCCGAGCCAAGTTACAGATAAGATGAATTATTCTGATATCACATTCACGCTCTGCATAGTTACATCTTTGCTTTACTTGAAGGAAACAATTTGTGCAAAGGAACATTCTGAGCTTCTGCTTCACTGACAGCCTGTCTGTGATGGTTTGTATGCATACACCTGAACCAAAAGTTAATTCAGGAAGGTCTTATTTTAAGGGAGGAATTTCCCTTTAAAGAACACTCTTCTTCGGTGGTATTGATGTGTAAAATGACATCCTAGGGTGCGCACTGCCACCTAGTTATTTTACCCAGCAGCCACTGACAGTTTGAGCCTGCAGAGGGCGCTGAAGACCTACTTTAAAACTGAGTGTGGTCCACACGCTACATCAACACCATCATCATCACCATCATCACTGTGGTTCAGCTCAGAAGGTTTCCTGCAGTCTGTTTGCTTTATTCTCGTCTTCTAATTCTTTTTATATTTTATCTGTGTGGGTTTTTTTTAAATCATCATAATTGCACAGAGGATGCTTCATCTGTCAGTACTGCTTATTTTGTTTTATTACTTAATAACTGCAACATACTTATACATACTTGAGTATGTAAACCATCATCACGTTTGATTGCAAGGTTTTTAAGATAAAATGGAAGGATTAAAAATATGGGTTTGGGCGTTTCTTTAGTGTTTGTAATTATGCACTGTCGAGAGGATTATTTGGAGAGGCAGTGATTAGCGAAAATTCTTACAGCATCCCAATTAAATCAAATAATAAGTCAAAACATGGCTTGGGTGTGGCATATGCTTATATGTGGCATATAGCAAGATCATATAAAAACCAGAACAACACAAAGACGGAAAAATAAACAATAATGTAATTTTCCATGTAGCTCTTTAGGACATGTTGTAAAGGACTTTTTATTAGTGCTGTGCATTACTGCAAATTTTGGTATCGATCTGATACCGAGCACTATTGCCAATACCAGTACCAATATTGACACTTTTGACTTAGGAAACCAGCTTATGTAGGTGAGAGCAGTGTGTTATGATTTATCAGATGAATCATCATTCATTTGCAAATTGTGAACACATTTGATTGACCACTAATTCCCTGTGATTTAAAATTTTCACAATAATTATTTAACACAAACACACCTTTCAGCCGTCCATGCTTTTTAAAACTGTGAATGTAAATGTGCTACATACTATAAATAAAGTAGACCTGACATTCAACACAAAACGGTTCAGACATTTTTCATAGTGTCTGTTTAAGGTTTATTTTTATTAAATAAGATCTTCAAGGATAGAAACAAAGTATCGATCTTATCATGTTAGTATCGAAGTAATACCAATATCAGCACTGGTATCGATACTATCATTATTTGTATTGATCTGCCCACCTCTTATTCTTTTTTTTTTCATTTAAAAAACAGCTGATTAGCAAAATGTGGAACAATATAAATGCAAAATAAATGAATCTTGTGTATTTCACAATAAAACATAATTTCAGTGCAAGAAACTGCTCAGACGCCGCTGCTTGAATCACAGTCTGGTGCATCTTTACAGCTTCCTGTTTAAGTTTTCAAAGAAAGAAATGTCATCCGTCATGACAAACACATTATTCACTCATCCATAATGCATCTCACCTCCCTTTTTCCCACTGTTGAGAAGAGAGAGTGGGAGAAATGGGGAAAAAATAAAACAAGCCCCTTGTTTTATTTTCAGATTTTCTCATTCTTCATGCCACGCTTTATGGAAAACACAGGAGAGAGTGGACAGCGGGTAAATGCATTTCACCTTGGTGGAGTGCATTTGCAGCCGTGGACAACAATGGCCTTGAGAATACTCTGAGGCCACGGTGGAGTTGTCTCTGTTCTGGAAATGGAGTCGGCCCGGAGGCCTCATTCGCAGCAGCCACACCTTCAGTCCCCCTCGCTCAAAGAGTCAAAACAACCAGCCGGGGCAATCACCTGACACATTTCCATCCAATTTCCACTGCAGAATGTGTTCATTTTCAGGCTAATGGCATGTCATTTTGCAGGAGCCTTTGGTCAAGAATTAATCCTGGAATCAAAACAGATTTTCCGGGGAGCAATCTTCCATCAAGTATTGATTTTTTTACACTCACAGAGCCTGTACTCCCTAATTTAACCTGACAGCCAGCAGCACAATGGACTGGGAGCACCTTGGCGTCTCACAGAGGGAGCTCTCCTCCTCCTCCTCCTCCTCCTCCTTTTCTCCACGAAGTGAAAGAGAGGTTGGGAATGGGGGAGAAAAAAAAGGACTCCCTGATGTATAAAACAAAGAGCACTGGTTACAGAAAACAGAGAGCTAAAGCTTCCGTCTCTCTGTTTTACCTCTAATTATGTTTTCTAGGACTGCAACTTGGGCAGGTGAGGCTGAGAGGGGAAGAAGGGAAAGTGTTCTGGGGCCATCAGCTATCATTATGGGCCTGTTGACATCTGCCTGTCTTTGAGTGATTCTCATCTGTGATTTCCCCTGGTCATTTTCTGCAGATGCACGAAGAGGGGTTTCATCATGGCCCCATAAAAAAGGCCCAAAGTGTCTGCGCAGGCCTTCACTAATAAGAAAGCAAAGACGTGTCCGACCATGTCACACTCCTCTCCCATCCATATCCGCTCTCTTGATGCCTTCAGATATGCAATCATTCTCTTTTCTCTCCCTCTCCCCCTCTGTGTGTGCTGTAAGTATACTATACCCTACGTAGAGGTCAGTTGGATGAGAGGATGATGGAGGGCAGGGCCAGTCATTTTCCTCTAGCTCTTAAAGCTGCGATGACCCATGCGCAGAAGAGTTGCACTTTGCCAGAGGGCCTTTTCACGTGCTGCGTATAAACTACCTGACAGAAGGGAAACTGTTTCACTTTTTAATCTGCCGCGTGTAGCTCATGGTCGTCCATTTCAAGCAACATATGGAGCGGCGTTTCTGTTTGGTCATGAGATTAGGTCACAAGTTTGCAGCACATTTCCTAGTGCTAAATGGATACGATGAGTCCCCAAACTCTTTATGCATAAATATGGTATACGTGTTATCCAAATCACCAGTGTTTCCAGTATACAGATTTGGGGGGGGGTAGAGAAGTAAACTAGAGAAGTAAACTATTAAGTAAACTGTTTAGAGAAGTAAACTATTTTTTTCCCTTAGTTGCCAAGGCATCTGTCAGAGGACAAAGGATGCATGCCCTCAGCGTTGCTATGGCTTCTGCTCTAAGAGACTGTACAGACATAATTAAGGTGCAAAGTTCTTAAGTGTTTTATTTACATACAGTATATATA
Source organism: Haplochromis burtoni (assembly GCF_018398535.1). Classification (NCBI taxonomy): domain Eukaryota; kingdom Metazoa; phylum Chordata; class Actinopteri; order Cichliformes; family Cichlidae; genus Haplochromis; species Haplochromis burtoni. The sequence continues at coordinate 1,888,333 of NW_024582419.1, forward strand.
TAAATAATCCTAACCCATTGAGATAAGAGATATACTGATACAGCAATTTAAATTTGTGACAAAATGTTTTATTTCATTTGATTTTGACTTATTACACAATTAAACCTGCTCAGAAAAAGTGTTACTTGTCCACTTTAATATCGGTCTTACTACTTATGCCAGCAACTTCTAAATGAATGCCACCGGATTCAGAGTAACAGCATTTTCAAAGACATCATCTGTGTCATTAAAACTGTAAAATTATGAGTGAATTTTTTGAAGCAAAGCATATGAGCTACAGTCTGTATACGAGAGGTGGACATGGCCACTGTGACATCATCCGCCAGTTAGTGAAGTCATGTCATGAAGCCTTAGACTCACCTTTTGTTTTGTAGTCCCATCTTAAAGCATAGCCAACTTTATTGTTTTTATTGTTTTTTTGGACTCTGGTGGGGTCCATATTTAAAATAAATAGATAACATGTTATGCTCTGAAAGACGTGAAACTAGTATTTACTAAAGTCATAAGCCGAGTGTGTCTTCTCATCAATCAAACTTCTTTTTGCACCTACAGAAGTCGCCCCCTGCTGGCACATTAACTTCACTTTTCAAACAAAGAAAATTGGATATATTTGTTTGAAGTTTGGAGGATTACACCAATCAGGCACAACATTTTGACCACCTGCCAAATATTGTGTTGTGTATTGTATTGTGTTGGTGCCCCTTTTGCTGCCAGAACAGCACTGACCTGCCTATTACTCCCTGTTCCAATTCTAATGCTCACATGACCGTTGTTGGTATTTTTGGCGCTGCCCAGCGGTCAGCATAGGCGCTCTGACTGGTCTCCAGCTGTGCATCCTCATACACAAAAAACTTTGATGCACTGTCTATTCTGACACCTTTCTATTGTTTCTATCAGAACAATTTGTTGGATCGGACCGGACCGGCCATCCTTCGCTCACCACTTGCACCACTGAGCTTCGACTGCCCATGACCTTTGTCTCTGGTTAATTACTTTTCCTTCTTGGACCACTTTTCATCGATCACTTGCTCCCTAATATATCCTACTCGCTTCATGATCTTATGCCTGATTGGTGTAAGTCCACTTTCTTTTTGTTGCATACTGTTAAATGTATTACTCTGTTTTCAAAAGTACTGCATCACCTACTTGTTACACCTTCAGGAGCTGCCTGACCATGCCATGAAGCTCGCTGCACACAGTTTTTGTGCTGATGTTAATGCACAAAAACTTATGCACTATGCACCTCAGCACTCTCATATCCCGCTGTGTAACTTTATGTGATCTGCAGTTTCGTGTCCATTTGCTGTGGTTCCTAAACACTTCCACTTTGCAATAACACCACTTACAGCTGAAGGGAAGAAATTTCACAAACTGACTTGTTCCAAGAGCAGCATCCTGTTACAGCTCCACACTTGAATTGTGAGCTCTTTACACTAACCTATTCTTTCACAAATGTTTGTAAAGGTATAATAAAATATAACGCAAGGTCAAAGTAACATTATGTATTTAATCAGGAGCAAAAACGAGTTCGTGATGGGGCCTTTAGCTATATTACACATAAAGGTTTTATTTTATTTTATTTTTGCCAAATATCCAAGTGTCTGGCTGCTTACTCTGTTCAAAGTGACGCATTCAGTATTTGTATTTTTACGGCTAAAAGCTTGTATTAAAGAGCTGGATGTGAACTATTCATTGAAGCGTTATTGACCATTTTCTTTATAGATCGTGTTTGTGTGAAGCAGGTGGGAAGCAGAGTGAGCAGGCGCGCAGCTGCAGCTTCTCCCCAGGTTTGCTCGTGGTACTTTGCAAACACGCTCCCGCTCTAAAACAGAGACATCACAGCCTAAAGACATGCATTCAAAACCCGGGCTGCTAGAAAGTTAAATGGGCCGATGCAATCAGCTGCTCAAGTCAGACAGGTGTCTCTGTAAAGACCAGGCTATTAACTCCTCTACCTGCAAATACCTCGCATTGTGTCATTGCTAATAATGCTGAAAAAAAGGGCAGGGGAAAAAAAAAACCAAAACAGAAACAAGAGTGAAAGCAAAAGGGATCATATGCATGGCCAACCTCGATTGCATGTGAGGATTGGTAATTGCACCCCCAGAGGCATCTGGGTGTGCAGAGCAGCAAAGTGGGAGACGCCTGAGCAGCTCGGGCTTCACAGTCAGTGTACCAACATCTCAACCCCGAGGAGGAAGTGAAAACAAGAAGGCGGAGGAGCGGAGGGTGAGGGATATACAGACAGTTCATTTACCCAGAACATCAGCCCACCGCGCATTGTCTGAAAGATAAGGAAAGTGAATGCATCATGCCTGATGGAAAACAAAGGCAGCAATTTAAAACCATCTGCATCCAACACATGCACTCTCTCCCTCCACCTTTCTGTTTCTGTGTCCTGACTGATATTGAAACATAATCCATTTGGAGCGCCGACGTGTCATTATATTTCTGCTCCCTCTCCCCATTCAGGACAATTTCAGGTGGCTGCAGGTTGAACAGGAATGTTTTATTTCAACCAGTCAGACAGTCAAGAGTCTTCACTTTGAATCTGCTCAGAAGACAAAAAAAAGAAACTCCCCAAAAAACTGAGCTACAAAAACAGGACTTACAGTTTTACTTTAAATTCTTCTTAAGGAGACCTCAGCTGCTCCTGCTAGCTTCTGCAGGTTCAGAAATAAATATATATATATATATATTTATATATAAAAAACAATCATTCACAAAGATTCCGAGATCAAAACTCATCTTTACTGGGCGACTGTCTTTACTAGAAACATCACACACCACAAAGGCCTCTGACTACTGTATTCTGCACTTAGATCTTAGCAAAGAAAGAAGAAAAGAATCAAATGTAGGTTTTCCAAGAGTTTTCTTCAAAATACGTGTTGAGTCTTCCTTTTGTTTTACTGTGTATTTCTCCAAGCCAGTGGTTCTCAAACTGTGGGGTGCAGGGGCCCCACTGGTGGGGCGTGGATGACCGGGGGGGTAAAACACGAAGAGAAAACAAAATGATATTTCACCAAAAAACACAACTTATTTGATTTTTTTTATTGTTAACAAATGCTAAAAATTGGAGAGTGTAAACTTTTTTTGGCTTATGAATTTGGGCATGTGAGAGAGAGTTTGTGAAACACTGTAAAAGCATTTTCACTTATTATGCTTAATATCCTTCATTAGACACTCAGAGGAGTTCGCTTATAACTCAATCTACTATAAAATCCTAAACGCTCAGAAGTGTTTGTTGGTGAAAAACATAAATACAGTACAGAATTATATTTGTTAGGTTTGGGAAGTTTAAAATATAAAAGATGTCAGAATCTTGACCCACACTAAAGTAAGCATGTTCAAATTTAATTTTTAAGTATTATTTTAATATACTTTTAATGAAGACATTACTAATCCATGTAATCAGTTAGGTCTTTGGTCTTTTTCTAAAATCTAAAGTTAGAAAGGAAGCTGGAAAAAAAGGTTAGATTATGGGAGTTTTTGTTTTTTAAAAATCTACAAAAATCATTTTATAATAACTTATTTATTAGTTTTTTGACTAACTGTTTCAGCTTTATTGCATACTCAGTTACCAGGGGCAACAAACCTACCTTATTTTTCACCATCCTAGTACCTGGTCAGGCACTTTTGTTTTTGTTTTTTACATCTGTCTTAATTTCTAAACCTTGTTTAGATTCAACAAGGTGCTGGACAACATTTGTCAGAGATTTTGGTCCATATTGACATTAGAGCATCACACAGTTGCTGCAGATAGGTTGGCTTCATATCCAATGTGCCGTAGAGTTTTAAAAATGCTTAGTTGGTGCTAAGGGGCCCAAAATGTGCCAAGAAAATATCCCCTACACCGATGATATAAAGCAGGATGCATCCATGCTTTCGTGCTTACACTAAGTTCCCTACCATCTGAATGTGACAGCAGAAATCAAGACTCATTACGCCAGGAAAGATTTTCCAATGTGTTACTCTCCAGTTTGGTGACCCATAATGAATTGTAACCTCAGTTTCCTGTTCTTAGTTAACTGGAGTGTCATCTGGTGTGGTGTTCTGCTGCTGCTGCAGAACACCACACCAGATGCCACTTGTTACTTTTGTAACAAACTCAAATAGCTATTTGTTACTCTGGTTACAACGAGTGGTAATTTGACCTACCAACCTATCAGCTTGAAGCAGTTTGACCTCTTCTCCTCTGACATCAACAGGCATCTTCATCCAGAGAGATGCAACTCACTGGATATTTTTCACTGGAGCACATCACGTTCAAAAGCACTTAAATGACCTTTCCTTCCCTTTCTGATGCTCAGTTTGAAATTTAGCAAGTCATCTTGATCATGTCCACATGCCTAAATGCATTTAACTGATGCCATGTGACTGGCTGATTAAATTTTTATGTAAATGAGCAGTTGAACAGGTAAAATTGGCTGGCAAGCGTAGAAGAAGAGGTTGTCTTATGAAGATGATCAGCTTTGTACATTTTAACCTTTGATTTTGCTCTTTTCTTTTTCTTTTTATCTTCTGTTTGGTCTTATTCTGACATACAGTATCCTAAGCTGAAACTGAAAGAGCATTAATAAAGGTGCTCTAAGTGCATTCGTATCATTTTTTGAAAAGTTTTGTGAGTGTGAGGAGATTCCTTTGTATACATTCCTTTGATCAGCTAATAAAAAAAACGCTTTCAAATGTTTATGATGTCTCAACATAGTTTGATTCCCTTTACAAAAAGGATGAAGAGCATCAACAAGAGACAGGCTTTAGCAATAGGATTCAGCGTTCTTGATTCAACAAGATTTAAGTGGTTAAAACTTAAAAATTGCGCACAAATACGAACAAAACCTGTCAGCGTGACACATTCATACCCTATTCACGACCGATTCATGACTGATAAAAAGCTCGACATTTACTCCATAATATATGATGAGAGCTCCTTTTAACTGAGCCGTTAGACTTCAATCAAAAGCCGTGCGGTACTGCTGCAGAGAGAGGATGGAAAGTAAACTTTTATCAGCAGCAGAATACAAACAGCTCGAGAAAACAGATATGGGTCAGGAGCTGCATCTGCACAATTACATTGTTAATGGCAAAGACAATGAAAATGGCGCGGATGGAAAACAAAAGAATATCAAATAACTCGCTCGAGCTGCGTACACCTCAGCCATCGCTACTCAAAAATACATCCAGCGTTTTGAAATGAAGGGCGGAGAGGGAGTGAGAGAGAGGGCTGAAAGGAAGACGAAAAAGCATCTTGAACATCAGTTTTCAGTCTAATGTTAATAATTTATGTTGTCTGTGCTTTTTATTATTATTATTTATTTATTTACTACTTTCTTTTCAGCAGCCTGCCCATTTTTCAAAGGCATCATGGACAGGGAAGCTGTATCAAACTTTTGAGTTTAGTTTCAAAAGGCTTTCTCCCTGTTTATTTATATATTTCTCCTTCTTTACACTTGTCTTGTTGTTATTTGGTGAGGCGAACACATGAAGCTTTGATGAGAAGCAAACCTGACACGTATTCTTCTCTGGTGACCCCAAGCAAATGCAAATAAAGAGGTAAGTATTAAAATACGCGCCTCTTTTTTTTTTTTTACAGCGTCTTCTCTCATCAAAACACTTTAAATGGCCAGTTACATGCATTCACCCACCCTTCCATTAACAATAGGTCAAACGGGTCAAATAACTCTACATCACCTCTGATGTGGAAGTTTGTTCGGGGTGATTCAAGATGCACTTGACCATGACCTCCCAAAGAGAGAGAGTCAGGACAAGTGATTTTATTTGGCACTCTCAATAACTCCGACTTTGAAAAGATGAAAGGAGAATCAGAGATGTTTTTTAAAAAGATATTTGTATGTTGCTCAAAACTTTGAACTCGACAGCACCTTGTGCCCTGAAACACAAAATAGCTCAACGGTATTTGGGAGAAAATATAGTGTAACAAAAAAATTTGTTTCAACTTGATTACATTTATTCAGAGTATTTACTGTCAATGATTAGTATCGTTTAAATATTTTGTGTATAAATAGAGCAAACTGTAGCTACAAAGCCAAAATGGTTGCTAATGTTACTACCCTCTGCTAGCTTGTTACATTTTTTCCTCCATAATGACCTAATTTCAATTAAAAGATGTACAATAACAAACAGGTTAACCAACAGGGAAATAAATAGGCAATCTATCAAAATCAATCTAAACTGCATAAATTGCACTAGAGACATAAGCTAATGTGGCTTATAACTGCTACTCGCCTATGCTAGTTGCCGTTAGCTGGAGGTTAGCTAGAATTTTTAATTAGCAGCAGAGCAGCACAGTGCCACCGTGGTTAATACTGTTGACTTACAGCAAGAAGCTCCTGAATTTAATTCTACCATCAGGCCTGAGCTGTTTTATGTGGACTTTGCATGTGTTTGCGTGGGTTTTCTCCTGGTACAGTCCAAAAGACATGCAGTAAGTGGGGTTAGGTTAGCTGGTGATTCTAAATTGCCCGTAGGTGTGAATGTGAGTGCAAATGGTTGTCTGCCTCTCTGTGTTAGCCCTGCGACAGACTGGTGACCTGTTCAGGGTGTACCTGCCTCTCGCCCTATGGTAGCGATATGATAGGCTCCAGCCCCCCCACCCCCCCACTGCAGATAATTTAGCAGCTGTTTTAAGGTTGTGAAATTGAAATTGACCTGTGATGTCAGTGAAACGTTTTTGCCCAGAGAACCTACGCTCACTGGATATTTTCTCTTATACCATCCTCTTTAAACCCTGAGATGGTTGTGTGGGAAGTAGATCAGTTTCTGAAATAGTCAGAGCGGCCAGCACCAACAACCAACTCGCTTAAATCACCTTTCATCCCCTGAACATTTCTGATACACAGTGTGAACTTCAGCAGATCTTATTTACCGTTTTTACAAGCCTAAATGAATTGAGTTTCTGCCATGTAGATATAATAGTGTATTAAATAAAGTTATAAATTACTTCCTGACTTTTGACCCAGTGCTGACTGTGAATTTAATTCAGTTTTTATGTACTCTTTTATTTAACTTTGCGGCCCCATATCTTTTATCTTGGCCTGTGTTTGTCCTTAATGTTTGGTTTCACTGCATAGCTCTTTGAACAGTCTTGTTGTTGGTTTTTAAAGTGCTTTTAAAGAAAGTGGTATGTTTTGTATTAATGTGTAATAAAACACTTACTTGCCTAGACTGAACTAAATAATGCATTAAACTTCAATATTGCACATTTCAATTTATAATGAAAAAAAGTTTCTGTCCTATTTCTATTTTAATCCCCAGCCAATTTAAATATAATGCAATATTTAGAGCTGGCATAATCAGAATTACTAAGCTAGTTAGGTCAACGGTTTTTTTCTACATCATAAGATAATTTATCTGCCATAAGGGGGACTTCCAGGGTGTTTTTTAATGGTATGGCACAGGGGGAGACCAAGAACAAAACAGGTGGTGACAGGAAATTACAGTATGTATACAAAAGAAAATTCCCATAAAAAAACCACTGAGCATAATTTTCAGGCTCATGCTCAGCCTCCTGTTCTACTACAGATTTATTACAGGCAGGGTTTGCACATAATTGTGCGTCGGATAGCTGTTTTGTGAAATTTAAAACATTTCTCTAGTCAGAAAGGCACATTTTAAAAATATCAGTGCAATTTCCATTGAGGCAAGAAAGGCACTTGCCTAGTGAAATCTAAAAGTAGACAATTTTACCACTGTGAACATGTTCTCTCTCCTTTGTTCTCAAACATTGTTCTGTTATAGTGCTTATTGGGTGTTTTTCCCGTCATCTTGTGGCTGCTGTTGCCTGTGGTCTCTGGAAGCAGGATTGACTCTGCTTGACGTCCAACAACAGAAATCTTAGGTTAGTGTCTGAGTCCTGTTAAAAAAGGCTTGAGCTATTCAAGCTGAGAGGCTTGTTTGCACATATGCATTGTGGATAAACCTCTTGTATTTGATTGGAAACTGATTAGAGACCAGCATGCTAGCCAAGCTGCCACTAGCTGCTTTCACTGTTCTGAGATCTGTTAGCATCTCTGCTTTGTGTGCAAACAGCATCATCTCAACAGATGAGTTTTCTCTTACTAACGACCTTGGTCAAAATGTGATGTAGAGAAGTTAGAGTGTGGCGCGAAATAAATTTTTATGAATTAATTGAGCACATTAGCAATGTCAGTTCCTGCCAATCATATTTCTAGTGGCTATTTTGGATGTCGTTTCATAGAAAAAGCATAACTATATTAGCTAAAACAATCACAGGTTCCCACACGTTACTATGTTCTGGCCTTAAATGACAGATTCTATCATAACACACAAACACAAAACTCATGTCAAACAATTGTTTATTACTAATTATGGTACAAATCAATGTGACAGACTTGAAGCTTTTTTTTAAATTTTTGTTTTTTAGAAATACACAAAGTGCTGCTTAACTGACCAAACAGATATTGCTCTATAGATTACAGTTTTCAGTCTATATATAAAAACGAAAATAAAATAAATCAACCTCTGCAGGCTCTTCAGCTTTGGTTTCTAGTTCTTTGACTATGAACAAAATTTCAAGCCAGTTTGTCTGTGTTAGTAAAATTTCACAAACGTATTTAAGGGTGGTAAACAAATAATCCTAATTGAGCTAAGAGCAACATTACTGTAATCTCCTTTTCCCTCTATGTAGGTCTACAGAGCTGTGGAAACTGAGAGGTGAACGTATGGCACAAAAAAAAGAAATAATACTACAACAATATAAAAGATGAGTCACATGTGGCTCAGGAGACCACTTCACAAAAATAAAACAATCATGTGTCACGTAATAAAAAGAAAACCCACAAGCGTCTCCTTCCCATTGAAGGTGAACATGGACACACACAGTGCAGAGTTGTCATCTTTTTCATCTTTTCTACTGACCTGCGGATGCTTGTATGGCATTTTTATGATTCTCACAAGAACAGTACTGAGGTAAACCTTGGATGAACTAATGTACAATTCTACTCTTCAATCCTTTTCTTCTCAGATTTTAAAGATTGTCAACATCATGAATCTATTTCTCTGTACAATGTGCATAACTATAGAGCTTTGGTCCAGCATTGAAAAGTTGAGCAAAGGCATGACTCCTTTCTGTGTCGTCCTTTATTTTTTTTGTTTTGGTTACAGCTTTTATTGTTAAGCGTCACAACGGATCCACTGCTGCTTTCTAACATCTGTGCAGAGGTTTATTTCTTGGCCAAAGGTTTGCCTGAAGTTAAGTGTTTTTTCTTCTTCTAGAAGCAAAATAAAAATGCACAAAATCTGTAAGTGTGAATGCATCGAAAAGAAAAACAAAACAAATATCTGTGAAAAGAAGTACAGCAGGAGCTGCTGTGGATGTGCAGATGAAAATTTAGTGAAATTCTCCACAGTCTGCGATTGCCTTTTCTGCCTTTTCAAGACAACCTCAGTGATTTCTTTAAAAACACAGACATGTAAAGCTTTTTCAAGTGTTTTTCTACCATTTACAGTGGGTGTGTGTTTTCCAGGCAGCGCAGAAGAACCTGGCAGTTCACAAAAAGGAGTGAAAAACTGAGATAACCAATGTGACATGAAAGGACATATATCGAGCAGACACATGATTCTGAATAAATTGCATCAAATTTCACCTCACTTCAAATTAAGTTCACTCACTCTGACATGTGACACTTATTCTCAGCATTCACCTATTTTTTTTTCATATGAGGGTTTTTGCAGGAGCCAAATATTTGCAGTGACGGTTTAAGAGGGTTTTCTTTCTCTTTTCTTTTTTCCCCCCTGGATTATTGACGTTTCTGACAAAGTAAGAGCGCGCAGGAATGGAGTGTGAATTACTCAAAAAATCAGTGGACTGAAATTGAACACTTCAAGTTAACCTCTTAAATTAAAAGGTGTAAGATAAAGGATGGTGTATTTTTTGATTTTATGAGCATGACATTGACTTAGTTGAAAGGAATGCAAAATACAGTGGTAAAAGAGCAATTTATCTTTGCAAAAGAACACACTGATGTTTGGTCAGTGGCAACAAAAAATGCTTCAACCACACGTTTGGCTCATTTCATGTAAAATAATTATGAAAATTCCGATTTTTAATGTTAATTTTGGCCTTCCTGGTGAAATTCATATACACTATCTTATCATGTGGTGCGATTTGAAGCATGCAGTAGCAAATCGGCTCAAAAAGAAAATACATTTTCATCACGGCAGACACTTTTTGGAGCTGTTTGACATGACAGTTTTGACTCTTTTTTTGTTGTTGTTTCGTTCAACTTGACCCACAGAATAAAACACTTTAGAAAAAGGGGAGAGAAAGTCGTGGGAACAGATAAATAAAAAGGTAAAATTTTCCCCCAGTCCTTGAGCTGAAGTTGTGTGTGTTCTTTGGCTATCAGGCTTTGGCAATAGAATGACACAGTAGCTCGAAACAAAGCTGCAGTAGACTTGACAGACACCGAAACCCCTCCTCCTCCTCATCATCATCATCGTCATAGTTATCATGTGACAGTCCATAGTTTCTTAAGTCCATCCTTCGAATCCATCTCATTAACTTATTAATAAATACCTGTAAAAGTTGTACAAAGTTACACCGTGACTGAAAATATTTGCAGATGAAACACAAGTCGGAGGCAAACAACATTATTATGCAATTGTTTAACAGCAACGGTTAAATTTTTTTTATGTCCAAAAAGAGATTTTTTTTTTTAATCAGCGTGATTTCAATTTGAAGACAGCATTTTTCTTTTTTCCCTTTTTTAAGTATTTACATACAAACAATGAAGAAAAAAGTAAGCGAGACAAAGATAAAATGTATACTCAACCTCACAGATATAGCTTAGATTCTGCCAGTACAAATGTAAAAATTTAGAGCACATTTACATTACAAAATTATTCAGATGCAACAGACTTTGGTAAATAGTGTTTCGATTTGGTATGATCTCTCTACTAAATCCCTCCTGGTGGGAACCAAAATTTGGGCGACAGTCTGGTCTGTAAGGCCAGAATCTAAAAACTCTTTGAAACAGCACACCGTATGTTTTTTACATAATTCTCAGATATTAATCTCTTTTTTCATGTTTTTGGTTTCGCCAAGGTAATTTACATAATTGTGGTAATCACACTGACAACACATAGTTTTTCGTTTGCAAACTCATGACTGTCCATCCGGGTGACTTGGGCAACATTTTTGTCAGTTCTCATTTCGAGAGGAGTTCATCCACCTTTTGTTGTTTTTAATGGCTGCCACTTTTCCACTCCACTGTTTGGTCAGAGAGCTCGTTCATTTCGGGAGCTCCTCTAGAGAATCAGTGAGAGGGTCCATTGGTGCGGCAGCGCCGAGGTCGGGCTGTTTCAAACGCTTTATTGTGTTTTTCAAGGCTTGCCTCTTGTTGCAGAACCAGACACGCACCACCTCCCTGTCATAGTTCAGTTTCTCCGCTATTTCCGTCATTTCCTGTCCGGAGGGGTGCGTGTTCTTCTCAAAGTGGCTGTTGAGGATCTCGAGCGCCTGTGGGGTGAAAGAGGTCCTCCGCTTGCGTTTTTTCGAAGGTTCGCTGCCGATAAACTCAGTCAGGTTCTGCATGCCGGATCGGTGGCGGGCTTCAGCCTCGGCCATCCAGCGCTCCAGAACGGGCTTAATCTTCTGGGCGCTTTTAGGGGTGATGTCCAACTTCTCAAACCTGGCAGGATATAAAAGGCCAGGGTTCAGTTTGCCTGTAAGACTGTTACCTATAGTGTTCTCTTGGGCTTCCTGTGGTAGGAAAAAGTGGCTTCTCAGGATGGTGTGTCTGGGGAGAATTGAGAAAAAACAATCTTACTTAGGTGCCCTGCCAGAACAAGGGATAAGCTGCCTGCCTTTAAGTCTCCTCAACCAGAATGCCACAGGGACTGAGACTAACATCCAGGTGAACAAACTCTGCATCCTGCACCTGGACACACCTGAGCTGCAGCAGCTCGAGGCGATGCTTTGCCAGTGATGTGTTAATTTTCTGGACGAGGCTCTGGTTCTCTGTCCCAAACTGGCAATAGTGGAACAAGGAGATATTGCCAATGGCTAGCAATCGAAATATTTGCTCTTTTAAATATTTCTCATGAACCAAAATCACAAAAATCTTCTGCTCAGGTGAAATAAACCCCCACCCCACCTTCCCCCCAAAAATCCACTTATGCATGCAGTTAAATATGGCACCATCATTTATTTACAAAAAGAGCTTGAATTATTCATCAAAATGTACATTTAATACATTTTTAACCTTTCTTTCATCTTCTAACAACCTCTCATTTTATATTTAATAAGAATACATTTACAAGTCCTGCAACTTTACTCATAATTCAGCCATTTCTCTGCATTTCTCAAGTCACAGGAAGTAAGACGAGAGGAAGGCAGAGTTTTAAAAAGCAATGCTAGCTGGCAGCTCAGCGACTGTCGGGTGCAGTTTGGACATGATATGAAGTCTGAATTAGATGATGTTTACTAAGAATGGAAGAACAACTATTTAGGATTCAACATCATGTCATTTTGTTCAGGAGTTTGAATGGCAACAGCCCAAATATCAGTGTGTTCACTGCTTTTTTCCTTGTATGGAACTGAATAACAACAGTGCAGTTTGAGGTAAGTATTTGATAAGAAAGACATGACAGAGTTTGGAAAATCTGTTAATAAACTAACAGCACATTTGCCTTTTTATTAAAGACACTAGTACTTTAACAAGTTTTTGAAAGAAATATCCATGACTGTGGACTTTGCGAGCCTTACGACAGTTTGTGTTCTGTAATCAATTCAAAGTTGATCGTACGAAAATGTACATATTTCTAATAAAAGAAACCACAAACCGGGCAGCTAATATTTGCCGAAGATATTATTTGGACATAAAAACTTGATCAACAAAGCTGAAGTGACAATGTTTTGTGGCTATTTGTCACGTTGACAAAAAAACATGAGAAGAAACGGCAGACGCTGCAGTTTTAATAAGTTTCCAACAAGTGTCCAATTACAGTACACCGCTATGAGCAGTTCCTTGCACTAGTGATATTAGCATGGTAATTTCCATTTATTTCTTCAAAGTATGTCATAATTTTTTTAATAGCAGGTTATGGAAAGTGACAGAAATTTAGATAGTGAGATGAGACATAACGACACATGTTTCTAATAACAGTTACTCTTAAAGGCCTTATTCCCAAACATTATGGGAACATGACAGAGACAAGTGTTATTTTCAAATGTTTTTTAGTCTAAAAACCTACAAAGGTTAACTGTACCAAAAAAGTTGTGGTGTGGTTTTGTGGCTATTTCTCATTTTGACAAGAAAGAAAGTCACGGACACGACACTTTCACCATGTTTCCAAATGCATGTCCATTTAAAGTAGTCCAGTATCAGCAGTTTTTATTTAAGGAGAAAATCAGGATGTTTAATTACAATATTTTTATTTCTCTGGTCCAGGAAAATAAAAATCTTTATGATTTTTCTACCTCTTTCCATTATTCTTTTCATGAGCACTGGTGATTTGAGCATTCTCTGGATTATCTCAGGATTTTTGCTTTTATTTGATAGCAGATTACAGAAAGCAGCAAAGATTTAGGTAGCAAGATGAAACATACCAAAATTTAGTCTCAAACCAGAGATGCTGTGGTTATGGTTTTAGTTAACCTTAAATTTAACTACATACCCAATAAATAAGGTCTACAGATGATTTGGTACTAACAACATCAACTCTTAAAAGCATCACTTCCAAACATTATTGGACAGAAAGTGTTGGTTTCAAATGTTTTTCAGTGAAATAACTCTAGAAAGAAAGCTACACTGAAGCACTGCTCTCTGTGGAGCAAACAATGCAAAAAGAGACGGTTTTTAATAGCGAGGGAAACAGAGGCCCAGATGCCCATGCATGCATGAACTTTCTCTGTTTCTACACCTCGTTGGTGCATTCCTCTTTGTCGACAGGCGGTATTATTTATAACCCCGTCCTCCTCCTAAACACAGGAAAAAGAGGAGGGCTCCATACTGAGGGGAATACATTAGTAAATATGAAGAGTCACCAGAGACAGGACATTTCATGGATCAACAGGAACTGCGGATACTAAAATGAGTTGAGAGCTGCTCAGCTGGGGTATGCACTCCCCTCCTCTAGTGCATCAGCACGAGGGAGCGAGCCTCTCTGGCTCTTCTTAAAAGTACCTAAGGAGCTCTGCTTAGACATGCTGCATGTTTGGACTGAGTTACAGTTTGCTGCAGGGTTTACATTCAATACCCACAGAGAGCTATCTGAGTGGGACATACATACAATCAAGCTCGCCTCACTCTACTTCATTTTACGTCAGGTTTATTACAAGTCCAGACTTTGTGTTCTTGTTTCCTTTTAAACTCTAAATTGTTGCAAAATGATGTATCTTGACAGTTACCATCATAATTATTCAAAGACTAACACTGTTCATGTTGCTCGGCTTGTTTAGATTGATTTAGATTGTGTCGTTGTTAAGGCTGCATTATGTTGATGTTAAAATGTTTGGCTACGTTTGTTGAACCATTATGGAAATCTGAATTTAGTTTATAGCTCTCATATGAGCCATATAAAACTATATATATGACTGGTGTTCTTCTTTCCTAAGCTTGTTATTTTTATTAACTGTTTGTTCACATCTGGATAAAAAATATGTTTAAACCATCAAATATTTTAAACCTGAGCTCAGCAGTTTGAAACAATTCAAAATATCCATCTTAAACCCTGTAATAAAAACAAAAGATAGCGATTTTATTTACTTTACGTTTTCATTTAGCGTATTTTCCCAAAAGGGGCCACTCAGGCACATCCCTGGCTTGATGTTACCCTCATGTAAAGCCTGTGCCTGTTTAGATAAACTAATAAAGTGCCTGGAAACATTGTGAGCAATGAAAGCAGACAAGATGGAAGCATCTGTCAGTGTCTGTTCACTGTCTACGTCGGGAGCCGCAGCCCCAGAGCTACTGTGACGTCCCGTTTCCTCCTCAAACTTCATGTCTATGTTGATGTTAACTAAACTAAAGCATGTGAAGTTAGCCCCACTACTTAAAACATCAGGACATCATGTCCAGTGTCATACAAACAACAAAAAAATTGTCTTAACGGCATGAATAACAGCCCACAGAGTGTTTATTTTTGAAGCTAATGGCTTTTAATGTGTGTTATAAATATTTGAATTATGTCTGGCTGTAAATATTTCATGTGTGATTTGACGACTTTAAACATTAGTGCGGGCCTCATAAGAACCCCCCGCTCCTGTAGTGTTTCACATTTTATCGGCTGTTTGATGTTGATGTGATGAAATTTTTAAAGGTGCGTGGCAGTGCCGTGTCACATAAACAGTACAGGTCATCAGCAAATGCACATGCACTTTGAAGGGACATTAAATTTAATACAGAAACAAGATTAGGGACTTTTATTGAAAGAGATGGATGCAAAACAAGAGAAGATTAGATTTGAGGAAAACAAAACCCAGTTAGCGTTAACTTCCATATCTAATCTGGACACTTAAAATACTTTTGTTTTCTATTTTACACCGTTTAGTTCTCTTTTAAAAGCAATATTTGGACACCATGTGGCCCAATTATTCTGTCTCGAAATGGAAACGTGGCTCATTTGGTATCTGCATGTAAAACGTTAGTCAAGTGGAACAACAGGAGGAATGAAACACTGATTGTCTGATAGTCTCATGAATGTATAATGTCCCATTTATGACTAAACTGTCCTCGTGGAAGCAGTAAGACACGGCAGTCTTATTAATACATCATCGCCGTCAAGCTCCCTCATGTTCAGCCAGAGCGAACAGCACCGGGCCTTAGTAATTATTAAATGCTTTAAGTGCTCCGTGTAATACTTGTGTATGTATTTTGCATAAGTGACGGCCAGCTGTCATGTCAGGGGAAGGAGTTTAAGTAGAGACACGAGAGCTTCGTTTGTCAGCCAATTATGTATTTTAATATGTTAACGATGCCTGTTAAAACACGGATGAGAGCACCCGACAGCTCATTGCAGCTGCGCTGCTTTCACTGATTAGAAATACAGGTAGACAATAGTAGTCGAGTTGTTTTTATTTTTTCCCCCTGCGTTTGTCCTTACCTGCAGATGGCAGACTGGCTGTAAGCCGGCCCCTCGGCTGCGCTGAGCGCCTGGCCCACCTGAGTCTGTGTCAGGCCCAGGGACAGCCGGCGGATCTTGAATGCTTTGGCAAATTCACGAATCTCCTCCAGGTTGACCCCGTCCACCTCGCTGGGGGCGGTTTGCGGGTCTACAATACAACACACACATCTCATTTTATTAGCCCTCTGCTCACCTTATTTTTCAGAGTGAATGAGGCAAACATCCAACCATATGCGATCATGATGCCTCTAAACAACTTTAAAAAAAAATAGTCCTGCTCTGGGTCAGAACTTATTATTTCTCTCTACACATATCTGAGAAATGTTTTGAAGAATAAACTCATCTGAGGTTTGAATACAGGCGTGTTGTGGCTTCGGCTTTGGCAAGTGTAAATCTTTAATCTCACATATAAAAGCATATGGACAAAAAACAGACGACACATGGCTTGTTAATTCAAAGGAAAGACAGATAGGTGCTGTGCTACTATAGCTCTCTGTATGAATACACATATATTTTGAAGCTGGCTTTCTCAGAAAAACATTAAAGAATGTATAAAGAAATTATTTCACCCATCTGACCCCCCCAAGTCAACACAGTTCAAGCCTACAAAGCAGCGGCGAGCCTCGCTCACAAACGATACCCTGCTTTTACACAAAGAGAGGCTGTTTGCGAAGCTCCACATTTGAAAACTTCACTGAAGAATTTCTCCGCTAATAAAAAGTGATTTCACGTTGTACATCAATGTCAGGTGCCCTGGCATCCTGCTTACTAAAGCAAAGTTTGTGCCTCTGAATTATTCATCCTGGTCATTATCAATGAATTATTAAAGGAATCCTCCAAGCGTATTTAAGCAAAAATCTATGGGCCTGCCATCTCGCTGTGCCTCATAAGTGACGTGTAGCGTATGCGCCGTGCTCCATACGTGTGAACACACAGAGGACTCGCAGCTTCCTATCATCTTCACAGTGATGAGCATCCTCCCATCATTCCCACTGGAGCCTATTTGCGTAGCGGTTTGAAAGACTAGCGGCAGCCGGATCCATATTTTTCTTTACCCAAACACGATTTAAGATTAAAGACCTTCTCATTTACCTCGCAATAATGAGAGGCCTCACAAAAACAGACAGATTAGTGGACAAAAGGCTCAGTTTTAAAAGCACTGAAACAAAGAAAAGGAGGCTGACTTTTCTTTACAACAGTAATACACTTTTTACTCTTAATAATTACGACAGGACAAAAACAAGTGAAGCAATCAATGTATCTGCTTGAAAGGAAAATTAGGAAGAAAATGCTGCCTTCATAAATTACAGGCTAGACTTTTGCTATTATGTGCCAATGTTTGTCTTTCAGTTTAGCAGAAAAATACTTCTTTTATGCTTTTATTTTTACTTGAAGTGCTAATAACTGATGATGAAGTTTGTAGTGTAGAAATTTGGAAAACATGACTCAGAAAAGTGCGAACACCAGGCAAACCTGATGATCAGACATCCTATTTATCCGAACACGTGATTTGATCCCACGGGCCTCTGCAATCGCAAAAAGGTTTAAGCTATTTAAGCATCTTTGTTCTGGAAGCAGCTGTATGGATATGATGTAAAAACAATGTTATTGTTGTTGCTTACGATGATGAATCTACAGTATCTGCTTAATAGTACTCTGATTAACTGTTTCTTGTTCACAAAACCCAATAATGTCTACTTCAAATTAGGAAGGTGATCAATGATCATTACTCCTCCAAATAGCTGTCTGATCGCAATATATGCATCCACACCTGCATTAGCTTAAATGAATCCTAACACTCTTCCAGATTATATTAAGGAGAGCACTTTTTTCTGCTTCAGTAGCTTAGCTGTCCTTCTCCACTGCAAATAAAAAAAATTAAAACAAACTCAATAAAAAATGTTGCTGGCGTTAGTCCTTCTATTAACAGAAATCTTGAGGTTTTCAATCTGTTTCTGGCACTTTGTTTTTGGCCAGCGAATGCTTCTGTCGCTCTGATTCTGTCACGGGATTTTGCTTTGCCTATGAATGCTGTAAGTGATATTGAGAGGAAGTGATATGGCTCGCACTCAGCATAAAACATTAATTTTATTTACCATACAAGTGGCCCGCTATGATTTTTGTCCTCATAAGATATTTTCTGAGCTGCAAGTAAACATAAACTAAACACAAAGTCCACAACAAGTTGATCAATGGCGACTTTTTTTTAAATTAGATTCAGTGGCATTGTAGCTGCCTTTGAAATGAGTTTACATGGAGCTTAAGAGAATCGACTCTGACAAATGAAATTTATCTGAATAAAACAGAGTTTTTAAAGGCAATAGCTGCACGCTGACAGGCTGTGGACCAGTGATTTATAAGGCCCTGCCAAAGCCCACGCGCTGGCAGAATGAAACTTATGCTCATTTTACATAACAGACGCCAGTTTGGATTGTCTAATAAACCAAAGAAATGACAGTAAAGGAAAAAATAAAACAATCCTAGCAGGCAGGGATCAGTCAAAAGCTGTCTACACTGAGAGTAATGAAGATGTGAAGTAGCGATGCTAAAGGTTTGTTTATTAGAATTAGAAAAAAAGGAGAAACATGTAGTTAATGCAGCAACGCAGATTTTGTTTTTATTTTCTCTGGTTTTAATATATTTGTTTCTGAGATTTCTGTCATTGATGTTGCAGTATTGGGCAAAAAATTTTAATTAACATCTCTTTCAGTGATTCGATTTATTTCTATTATATATATTTATTGTGTTCATATTAGATTGCAACAGTTTACAAGTTTGAGTTTGTGTCAGCTTATGTTGACTCCTGATCGTTAAATCTTTTTATTATTGGTTATTCATATATAAATCCAGCTGCTTTAAATTCCAACTAGAACACCAAATGTTTTAATCCGCAGCTTTAAATTTGGTCCTCAATTTTGGTTTCTGTGTTGGATTTCCTTGTTTTGGTTTGGTTTTGATTGTTTAAAAATGCTGCTTTAGATCAGTTTTCAGTAGTTGTGTGTTATTGCGACTGGTACACGCCCACTTTATGGTTTTGTTTGCCCTGTGTTTTTAGCCTATTGTTAGGTAGTTGTTTTTGATTTTACTGTCATAAAATGAAAACTCTACAATGTTTTTATAAGGTATTATATGTGCATAAACGCTAAAAATGAGTCATGTTAGCCTGTTGTTAGGTAGTTCATAGGCTGTGTTGCTAGGCAATGTACTGCCATAGTATTGATGTATAGCAGGTACATCTGAAGGTTCTCATCTATGCTATACATCAATACTATGGCATTTTTTATATATAGTTCAATAATGGTACTATTCCCTGTTTTTAATCATATTTATGCATTTTAAGGTTGTTTTTTAGTTCTTGCCTTCGCTTAGATGCTGACTTCATTAAGGTAGTATTTGGGGGAAGGCATTTTTTTCTGTTTTTCTTTATTTCATTTTATCATTGTGACGTGCTTATCTTCTCTCAGTTTCACTAAATTCTGTCGACATCTAAATATATTATTTCTACTTTTATTTCCTTATAAATGGACTTATATTGAGCAAAAAAGTTAAATAAACATATAATAAATAAAGATTGTAGGTATAGAACGATGCAATAATGTAATGCAACCACACAAAGCATTTGATATAGACCTTTGTCACAAAGTGCTGAGATGTGAACTAACACACGGAATGTTGTTACTTTTATTCTTTAAGAAAATAAGAGCATGCCTCAACTTGAAATAAAAACATCTCTGACAATTGGAGAAATCCGCAGTGTTATGTGGAATGAAACACCGGGGATAATGACAACACATTGCTCTTTCAGCGATCGACAACCTTCCACCTCGGCTGTATTGAATGACAGAAAAATATTTCCATGGCTACGTCCCGCTAGTTGTGTAATTCCTCTCGTTATAAATCACATTATAAAATGCTGTGAGCTGAGCTGTGTTGGACACTTACTGCTGACCAGCTGCCCCACGCTGAGAGCCGAGGAAGAGGAGGAGGTGGAGGAGGAAGAAGAGGCCTGGTGGAGAGGACTCTGTCTGTGGGGCATGTGGAGCAGGTTGGGCTGAGATGATGCGGGGCCTGTCTGACCCTGCTGAGCCTGAGGCAGCTGGACACAAACACAGAGAGAGAGAGGGAGAGCTGACACGATACACTGACAGCATGTTTTACTCTCTGTGCACATCGTCACAATAATCAGAATTTACAGTAATCAAGTCATTATGGTGATTGGGCCACAATATCAAATCTAATCAATTAATCAGCAGCTATTAAATTAGCCACTTAGAAGGTGAATATAATTAGATTTACCTTGTACCTGATGATTACTGCCTGCAGTATTTGCACTGACAGAGCAGACTATAGTGCCAATAGTCTGCTCAATAGACTAGAGCAGTAGTTTACCACTGTATTTGGCAGTGAGGGTCTAAAAGGAAGCTTGTTCAGCTCAGGCACTCCACTGTCTCTGTGAGCTTTATAATCACCTATCTGCAGAAAAACAATTAAGAATCTTCTTCTGCTCTGTATCTTGATACTAATAACGGCAGCCTGAATCCTAAATAAAAACATGTGGACACAGCAGTCCCCATATCAAACATAATTCATGATCTGCAGGCTACGTGCTCTGATGGAAAAAAAAAAAGAAACAGTGTATTTTCATGTTTTATGCACATTTGAATTGCTTTTACAAGATCAAGATGGTGTGTCTCCACTCTTAAAAGCTGTCTCCGCCATAAACTGGGCAGGCTTCTTCTTCTCCTTCTGTGCTATTAATTATTTTCTCTGTGGCATGTGTTTGTTTGGATGGTGGGGGGTGTCAACAGCAATGCACACACTGTCAGGACTGTTGACAGGCTCAGAGAATTATCTAGCTTCACTGGAAATATTCGAGACTGCAGGCTGTGACAACCGTAAATTATGCCCGCGGAACAATGTGTACATGCGGGGCTTTGAAGTGTAGACAAAAGCATAAACATTATTACAAATGCATTAATTCATTCAAGAGTATGATCTGCCGTTCTCGGGGGGGGGGAGGGACCCAGAATTAGGTGTCCGCCCGCTAAGAGTTCATCCATCCTGGACTGTAGAGGCCTTCAATGTGAACTTTTACCCTATAATTCAGCCCTGACATCATCATTATCAAGTCAATAACTTTTCACTGTCGGCGTGAATGCATCTGGTGCTGCACGCGTTCGCCGAACATGGGAGGAGGTGTTTGCTCGAGTGTTCCTACTTACAGTGTGAACTCAAACAAAAAGGAAAAAACAGAGCTGGGGTTTTTTGTGTGTCTCTCTTTAAATAAAACAAAATTTTTCATGTTCAGGTCAGAAAGGACAAATCGTAAGGATGGAGAGTGTGACTGAGGCAGGAGGAGGAGGGTGAGTGAAACGGAAAGCAGGTGGAAAACAGAGCGAGGAGTGTTTCAGTTTTAAGTGGGGTGATGAAAAGTGGTGTGTTTTTTTTTCTTATGTTGGGCTCTGCAGGGGTTTAGCAGTCTCGCTGAGACTGAAGCTGAAAGGTTGGTTGACAAGCACACACACACACACACACACACACACACACACACACACACACACACACACACACACACACACACACATGCATGCATTGTGAAAATTGCACCAGGAGCTACAATTTTCCAAGTGGAGTGATGCAAATGAGCATTATGAGTGTTGAAGCGGGAAAAATATGAGGTGTTTATCATAAAACAGAGCTGCCTTGGCTTTTGCTTTCATGAATAAACAGGCTAACTCTAGTTTGACTCCACTAGGTGTTGCTCATTCGACAGTTTTTAAAACATAGCTCGTGATCACTTGAGGAGTACGAGTTTAAGAATGTAATAAGCTGCTCTGCAAGCCTTCCTCCTTTTTATACGTGTGTGTGAGAGTGTGTTTGTACATGAGCATATATGTTACCTGCTGTCCAGGCTTGATTGGTGACAGCGTGATTCCCTGGGTGTTGATGACAGGCAGGATCTGATTGCCGATCACTGTGGCGATGATCTGGCCTTGAGCGTTGGTCAGAAGCTGAGGTGTAATTGGCTGTACCTGCAGTGCTGGGTTGCCACCCCCTGATTGGCTGGAGGGCCCTGCAGAGTTGGGCATCAGTGGGATTGTTCCAATTATCTACAAAGGGGGTAAGAGAGGAGACAAAATCAGCTGGGTGGTTTTAAAAAGTAGAAAGAGCGGAGAGGCTAAATGCTACTGGAGGTATCAGTTGTAATGATATCTACTGCTGTGAGTCTTTAGGCTTTTTTTTTATGTGTTTCTGATTGGAAATGAAGTTTAAACTGGTCATATCTCATGTTCTGCGGTTAATGAGAGTGCTCTGCTTTTGAGCTGGTCTGTTTGTGATTCGGGGAGGAAAAAACATGCAGAAGTGTCCACTGATCATCTGTCACTGAGGTGGTTTTACAGCCTAGAGCAAGTGAAGCCAAAGCAGACTGCTGGGAGCGCACTGCAAAGGTCAGCGCTGAATACCTGTGTGTGTGATGGTGCACACCACTGAGTGTATTATCCATCACCAGGCCAAGACTGGGATGATTGTGAGTGTGTGTGTGTGTTTGTGCTTAAGTGTCTTTGTCTGTCTCTGGTGAGAAGCAGTGAGGCTGCTGAGAGACAGAGACCCCCATTTCACCCACTCACACACACACCAGGCCTGGCAGGAAGAAGTGGAGAGAACAAGTAAGAAAAGAAACAATAAGAGGAGAGAAGAGGAGCAGCAGAGAGTGAGACAGGACCCCGTGTCTCTAATTCAACTCTCAGGGTCCCAGGGGTACTTCACCCCTCCTCCTCCCTCCCTCCATCCCCTGCTCTCCTCTCCTCTGTGGCTGTAATCAGGAAGGGCAGATCAAAGGGGGCAGCAGAGTGTCACTGCAACATTTTAGCTCTCAGAGCTGCCAGAGTGTGGCCAAGAGTGGCGCTTTAGGGGGGACTTAGCGCCTCTTCACCATGATGAAGGTTAATGTCATCTGGGGACTGGTTCTGGGCAGCTCCTGAGCAGCAGTCGCCCTGGCCCCCCCGCTGGCCGCCCTCCTCCACCAAGCCTCATTACACCAGAGAGCAGCTCAACACGGATGAGACGCCCATCATTCTAAATTCTGTTATTTGGCAACCGGGCAAAGAGCTACTTTTGCTAAGATTGCACTGTCTTGGACGCTTTCTTTTTATGTTTATATTTCAGTCTGAGCTTCTGCACCTCAGCCCAGAGCAAAGCAGAGGCACAGGCTTCTCTGGTCCCTAGCTCCTGTTTCCACCACCGCTAATGTGTTTTAGCGCACGGTCCGCCTCCCCTTTCCCCCTACCCCCGTCTCTTTGACATAATAGGGAGGGATCAGCGAGAGAAAGGTGGGCCGACAATCTGTAATTCATCCCTGCCACGGCTCATTTGCTTACGTTGCTTCGCATTAGGGGAGAGATAATTTATCTCTCTCTCCGCGCTGGCTTTACAAATTCCCTGTAATGCTCTTCTGCCACTTAGCATATTTTATTGCCCTGCCTGACGCTTGTGTCTCCTGAGTCCCACTGATCCCGCTTTGCATGCCACGGTGGCAGGGAACTTGTTCCGCTCAATTATTCATCGTCATTGGACTAAGTGGTTGTTCTATAAGCATAATAAAAGAGCAGGCGACTGACAGCTTAGCTCTCATCCCCGTCCCGCTATGCCATCCTTCACCATCTGCATATCTCAGGCAGATGTTTCGTGGCGCTGTCACAACTCTTCACTCAGGCTGGAAGGGCAGGGCAGGGATGTGACAGTGTAGTGAAGTACCTCGGTGTTAACTTATGGTCAGGAGGGAGGGCTTTGTTGTATAAGCTTATGGGAAGTCCTGAATCAACTAATCCTATTTATTTTTCATTTCTGAGCACTGAGCCTCAATGATTTTTTTATGACCACAATTAATCTTTTAGCAGTGAGTGTTGAGCAGAACGCTTTGGTCAAAGGCCATCATTTAACCGTAATGCAAGAGACACTTTGTTATAGTAGAGCAAAATGAACCTCTCTTTTTCCTTATTTACCTTAAAAAACACGAGTCCCAAACAATTAGGTCAGTTTATGTGTGAGTGATCTCTGTCAGTCAAAGCAACTTTTTTCCTTCTAATCATTATCACTCCTCAGGAAACACCTGGAAAATATGCACCTTTTCTGGCTTTCTCCTCAGACACAGTTGTTTTCGTTTCTTCAGTTCTCCTGCTTTTTTGCCTTAGTGGTGCAGGCTTGGTTATTGGAACAACTTTTTCCATATATAACAAAATGTGTGGATGGCATCGTGCAGACTGCAGGTAGCAAGCATAAGTTAATTGGTTGTGAACAAAACTGAGTGGTGCACGTTTTACAAATTAAAAGCTACATTTTTCCAAAACATACTTCTACACACGAGTTAGTGAATGAGTGAATTACGTTATCTCTGGCAGTGAGCATAGAAGCCCCACCCACCAGCACTTCAGATCTTCTGTTTGTAAGGGACAGCCAATCAGAAGAAAGGCGGCTTAAAGAGCAGGGGGAGGGAGCTAAACTATGATTCAACCAAAGCTACTCTAGTAGTGAAGCTAGAAAATGTTTTTATGTGACAAACTAATTTATCTAGTTAACAGCACAGTTAAAGTCCTGTTTTTGAGTCTTTTTTAGCAATTGCTAAAGCTATTATGATAATATATTTATATATGAAGCTACTCTGCTCATGTTTTCTGACTGTGTACTTCCAAACCTGCAGTCCCCTGAAGCAACCAGAAGTGAATTCTCTTACTCTACAGCTAGCCTGAATTTCATGGATAAATAAAATCATTTCCTATTTGAAAATGTCCAGCTGTCGGTTTCTTTCATCACACAACCATTTCATAAATACGCAGCCTTCAGGTACTCCTCCCATTCACTGCTAACTCCCTCTCCTCGCATGCCTTTCCGTTTTCTCGCCTTTATTTGGCTTCCCATGTTTGCTTCCCTTTCCAGTTCGTGGAATGACATGTGAGAAACGTGCCTCTATCCACCCAGCAGAACTCATTAAGATTATGCTGCTCTTGTTTCCGCAGAAATGCCATCTCATCTCTCCGGCCAGGGCAATCTGTGTCTTTAGCCATGGTGGCCAGGCAATATCTCTGCCCATTTTCTCTCCACCACTGTTCATGCAGTGAATTGAAACTCGGGAAGGAAAATGTTTGGGAAGTTTGGACTTGTGTCAACATACAAGTCTAAAGAAAGCTAGCGCTTACAGCAAATTAAAGCTTCAAACAGCAGACTAATAATGGTGCACCACAGAAGATATTTCCTCTTTCCTATCTGTCTCTATTCTATCTCTATTTCCTGTATTCATATACAATTAACTCTATATAGTATTGTGGCTCAGCTTCACCTGTTTTAACTAACTTTGCAGGTTAACAGCAAGTGCAACTCTTACCTGTTGCGTCAGCACATGTCGTGAAAGGTAGAAGATGCTGGGAGAGATGTGATGTTCATGCACAAAGCCAAGGAATCTGTCCTAACCATACCAGGATCGTTTCAGGGATTTAAGTCAGGAAACAGCCCTTAATGTCCCCAGTGCTCAATGCAGTTTTAACTGCATTTTAAAACAGCGAGAAAAGAATTTGCACCGAAGAGAAGAGGTTCAAAAACGGCCAGAGATTTGTTTAAAAAGAAAAAAAAGATCTCAGGAGTGACAGTGACTTAATAATTGTGCCTTTTATCCGCAGCTGTTAATCACTGTTGCAGAGGCAGTGAGGATAAAAGAGCCTCATTGATTTCCCTTGGAGAATAAAAAAAAGTTTGGGCCAATATAATTAAGATTTAAAAACATACTGAACTCCAAACATCCACCAGGTCTGACACTTCTCAAGGTTCTCAGAGCGCTTGCTTATGAAAAGGTCTTTTGGGAGAGTTGGCAGAGGAAGCGGCACAGAGGCACAATTTAAATTCAAGGAAAGGTAACTTTTTACTCATGTATTACAGACATGACACATAACTTGTCCCTAAATTCAGTTTAAGACACATCTTAAAGATAATAGCTGCTCTCTAGTAAAGACAAAATAAAGCCGCTGTGTGTGTTTGTTAGACCTCCAGCCTTGTTTGAGGTACGCATTAGCCTGTATAATATTTTCTGTGGTTGGGGGGAGGAGGGGCAGGACCTTCTGATAGGGCAGTGCATGTTTCAGAGCCCTCCGTCTGAATAATGCTGAGGAATAATGAGGTGGGGAGCAAAGGATGTAGCCTAAGGCTTTGACCGTCTCTGTGACCTGATTATGTCAGGGAGTGTCAGCCACCAAGACACTACAAAAGCACAGAGCATCCCGTCAAGTCCATATCCACAGTGATCTGTTCCCAGTGCTCCAGGCACCTTGTGAGCCAGGGAAGTCCATACTGTCTCATTAGCAACGTTTAGCATCAAGAGTTCGGACACACTTTACTATACGCAGTGAGGCGCGGTCGAACTGGTGGCTCTGAAATGCTCCTGCAGTCGGTTAATTTTAAAATCCAGCATGTTTTTGTGCTAAGAAATGCTTCAACATCAGCATACAGTGCAAGTGTGAAACAGCGATGAAACAGGGGTTAAAGTAAATAACACGATGTGGCACGAAAGGGCACGCGGTCCATACAATCTTCCTTTAATATGTGCTGTGTGCACCTGAGATAAGATGATTCATTAGATAAGGCCCTGCAATGACAAGCATCATCGTTCAAGCCTCTGGCTACTGATGGAACAATTCTGCAGCCACCCTGTGAATATGACAAGGTCAGCGTTTTGCTGCGCGTGAGGATAAAAGAAGGAAGGGCTTTGTTTATTCCCAAAATGCTTAACATGATGTGGGGCGGCTACTGGATTGTAGACAAACAACTTTAAGACTAGCTACTAGAAGTCTGCGTGGAAAGATCAGACGGTTTATTCTGAGCTGCACTTTTTTATACGTGATAGATGAACTCCCAGCATCTTCTAGAGCTCTCTGGAGTTTTTATTCAGCCCTATATTTAAGCTCGTTGCACTCACCTGTCCTTGTGCGTTGGTGACCAGCTGCCCGGTGGCCCCTTGCAGGTTTGACAGGGCGTTGCCAAACACCTGTGAGCCGGCGATGGATCCCATGGCTGCTGCTGCCGCTACCGCCGCCTGGCTGGCCAGAGGATTCATCTGGAGAGGGCGAAGACATTGTTTGATGGCACCAGTGTAGATGTTTACAGCACAATACAGATTCCTACAGATGCAGGTTTACAGGCGTCACACTTTTGTTTATTGTTTGTGGGGCCAGAATAGGCCAACTGCAGTGAGGGCTGCACAGTCCATCATATAGTTCCCAGAGGTCTGTGCTCCTGGACCCAGTGGGAGGCTCGAGGGTAGGGAGGAGCAGCGAAAACAGGAGGGCGGCTGTGAATAAGTGGCCATTTTACCACTCTAAGTGCTTTCTCTGGCCCCCGGGGCTCCCCACGGGCCGAGCCGAGTCTTTCCACCCGCAGCAATGACCCAACAGCTTCCCGCTCTCACAATAGAGCCAGGCGGCGTGGCCATGCATCACTGTATCGTAAAACCGCTTCAATATGCTTCGACTCAGAAATCCTCTGACTCACTGTTACAGCTGAAGCAAAGGAGGGTTAAAATGACCGCCTTTGCCCTCGCTGTAATGGACTCATCTGGTCTGGCCTGTGGTTGTGAAAAGAGGCTCGGTGCATCAGGGAGAGGTTGTAGAGCTCTGCCACATTGCTGAGATTACCCATATAAATCAAGCTAACCACTTATTAGGGGGCTGAAAATGCACTGCTGATTTGGTTGTAGTGCAGCAGAGCAAAGTCTTATTAGGTTGAGTAAGTAGATCAAAGACCAAGAAGAGATAGGAGACCTCCCAATTACTCAACAGAATAGAGAAATAATAGAAACACTGCTTAAGAAGCAGGCTGCCCGCTCCCCGCTGCTAATGCTGGTCGGGTACATGCTTAAATTAAAAGCAGGGTTTATTTACAAGATTTAAAATACAGCGTGCTGCGACAAAAAGTCTCCCCAGAAACATCAACTTTTCCACACTTTCTCTGCAGCGAATTCAGCTCTGTTCATCTGAGATCACCCAGTCGCCATTCATCTTTTACCGTACCCCACCACCATATATATATTATTACACTTTTCGAAATCAAATGATGAAAAAATGCCACCGAGCGATCGATACTTTTTCATTGACAGTAAAGGTTAAGCACATTAAGAATGACACTGCATTTGTCTTATGAAATCATATTTCATGTTGGTGGCCTCAAATTGGCCGTGATTGATATTGCCTCCTCTCGTCTGAAAGTCATCCAGTTTTTCCTCGATAATCGCAAGATTGTCTTTTATGTGTCCAGCAGTTGTCCTTTGGATATCTGAACATCTCAAAACGCTGAAAAACTGCGCGCCTACTTTTAGCTGTATATATGTAGCATAAGAGAATTCAAGCTGAAATAAAGACTAACCTAAGCAGCACAGCTACAGCACATCGACTACAGGCAGGATTATCTGAGTTTACAGTGCTGCTACATTAAAGAGCATCAATGTACAGAAGCAACAATGGGAGATGCATGTACGTATCATATGGCAGCCAGTATTTCTTACACAATGTGTCATTTTTAGTATGTTTGAATCTCCATTATGTCCCCATTAGAAGATAAAAAACAAGAGTAAGACTTTACTCTTATATTTTCTCTAAAAGATGCATTTGCTTTTACTAAACTGCCCTTTGACCCACATCTTTGCTAAACACTGATAAATTATAATTCAAATTTCATGTGCACATTAATAATCTCAAGGGGCTGGAAGCATTTGGCAGTGTAAGCAATTAATTCGGTTTTATACGTGACTACTTATCAGTGACATATTTAAAGGATTTTTCATGCAAAAATGTTTAATTTTTTGCAGCGGTTTTAAGTAGAATCAATAAAACCAACATTATTGTTATTTAACCAGCTTTGTTAATTGGGTTTCATTTTGTCAGACAGTCATAAATAACAGGGAAACACAGTTTTCTGTCAAGTAACACAGACTCACTGCCTTTACTGCATACACACCGATTGTGCTTAGGTACAAAGTAGCCCCCCCGAGGCTCCTACATAACCCAGGAAAAACCTGATTTATAACGGTGACTGTACTGACAAATGGCATATCCTGATAAAAGTGTAAGTGGTTATATTACACATGGATTTTTTTCTACGTACAGAAAACTTTGACTCCCACTAAACAGGTTTTGGCTTTCCAGATGCAACTTTTAAGTGGGGTTTAATTTACTCAAGCTTATCCTCCGGAGGCCTGAGCTCTTGTTTGGGGTGCATTTATAATTTCCTCTAGCTATTTGGCATTAGTTGGACCTTATAAAGATAAAAACTGAGCATCAAATTAAAACAGACACAGATGGGGACAGTGGGTTTATTTTACAGCATAGCACAGCTCTGTGACCGTTGTTTAAAAACTGTATTTATTGATTAGAAGGAAGTATAAGAGGCAGAAAAGCCAAAATGTAATGTCCCCATAAGAGGATGAAGAGTCTCGATAGGATAAGATGAAATTTTATTAATTATATAGCCAAAAAAATAACTGTGCCGTATGGAGCCCAATTTTGTGTCTGGAAAAGCTTTGATTATACTTTTACCTTTATTACTATCATTATACAAAAGCAAAAATTGTAGAGAGATTCGTAGCAAAAGTACCTTTATTGTGATGAAAAAATAACAGCAGTAATGCTTTCCTGGAAGACGGATAAAAAGGAGTCATCACCGCTGACTTCGTATACGCTCAAAGGCGAATGTGAATTGATGATTGTTGTGGAAAAACTTTGAGAATCAGTCGAGAATGTTTTGAAAAGTCGGTGACACATGAAAGCTGAAACGGCTCCACATCCTCCTCTGGCATGCTGCTCCCAGTAGTGCTTTCTTGGCTTTTAAAATGTCTTTTCAAAAACAAAAACAAAAAAGGAAAAGCAAAAAAAAGAGAAAAGAAATGGAGATCACAGGGCGTGATCTATTTGACCAGCTTTGTCTTTCACACAGAACGCACACAAAGCAGCATTATCGCCCACGTTATCATCAGCAGCAAAGCCTAAAAACTGCTAATCCTGAAAAATACCACAAGTATGAAGCGACTTGTAGCGAGACTGAGAAACTGAGAGGCAGACGATCTCCTCCCCTCGTCTACCTGAAGAAGAAATAAAAGCTGCTCCGGCCGCTGTGGTAGCCCAGGTGAGACAGGCTGTGAATGTAAAATGCTGACTTGAGAGTTCTTTGAGCCATTTGGGTGAAAACACAGCACTGAGGGCGCTGCGATTGTGAATGGGGAGACAGAGAAGAGCCAACACGGTCAGTTAAACAGAGTTAAACAGAGGCTACAGATCAACACACAGATAATGTGATCTGCTCAGGCGAGCACGCCCAGAGTCTGCCTGAAAATCTGCTGCGCTCGGCGTCATTGTGTGAGTGATGGGTTGTTGGAGAAGCTTTCAGATTTATCTGAAATATTATCATTGAGCCTCATTCGATGATAGGCCTTTCAGATGCTATGTTATTCGGGTAAATCTAGGTGAAAAGAGAGCAGGCTTTATTGCCGCGTCTCTGGCACGGGATAATATGGATAGCAGTTGGAAGGAGAGCAAGGAATAAGGAGAGGCGAGGCTGTGTTCAACACCTAAACAGGTGATTTTCCGCCACGGTGACTCCTCTCAACACCTCGGCGGGAGGCACAAAATGACAGAGCTGGCCTAGCATTTGTACTGATTGCATGTGTTGGAAGAGATAAACAGTGATCATCCAGTTTGTAGAGCCTGCATGTTAACCATTGTGGTTTATTCTTTTCATTCGCTACGAAAAAGTGCGTCTGAGAAGATTTTTGGCAGATCGGAATGCTCCGGTTTAACGCAAGTGTTGAAATAAGCTCACGTCGGTGTGTTTATTTAAAAAAAAAACAACTAACAGTTTTAAGGTAAAATTCAAGCCAGCAAATTCAAAGCCTCCATTATATCATGTGACAACATTTTGTCACCTTTAGCCCCCTCCAGCTGCTTCGCTCTCCTGGTTTAATATAGGCAAACTTGCAAGGATACACGGGGATAAACACACACAAAATAAATGTGTCTGGCGGGGAGGGAAAAAAAAGCCTGCAAATTGTTAAAAATGCATCTTTTTCGGTATGAAGGGGGGAGTCTTTAAACTCCGCCGGGCTCTCCGTCGCCTTGTTTGACCATGAGGGTCACCTGGTGCAGCAACCCGTGTAATCTCAGGAATAGAGGGAAAAATAGTGTCCCCGCAAACCGTGGAGAGACCCCTGAAAATAAAATCGTCTGACACGAACAACTGGAGTTTATTCTTGGTTTTTGCTCTTTTCATGTGGCCGTTTTAAACTTAATTGCTTTTTTCCCCCCTTTTCGGGGCCTGCACTAGACAAAAAAAGAGCAAAGATAAATGGACAAGTGGTGGAGGTGCAAGCAAGAGGGGGGGGGGCAGATTTGTCTACGCTCGGGCTCGGGGATTTGTGCGAAGCGTATTTTCTGCTCATCTGTGAGTCAAGAAAAGAATCAAACGTGCGTTTAACCTAACAGGGAAATTTCAAAGAGAATTGACCTGATGCTGAAAGTGGTTACATACAAACTTTTTACAGGTAGAAACAATCATCTACAAAAACATCGGAAAGTTTTACCCTCAATCATCCAGCCACAGCTGAATCAAAGTGGACCCAGCAGGGTAAATCATCAGTCAATACCACTATTGTTTCTGTATGAGGAGAATGTCCTTTATCTGGAGCAACATGGAAGCTTCCCTCGTCCGTCCTCGCCCCACATCTCTGTCTCCTCCCTGCTCTTTTCCCACTCCGGAGTGAATGTAATCAGCTGTGACATGAGAAAACACGTTCTGTGTCTGTCAGGACTCTGCAAGTCTTCCGCTGACAGTCCTCTGCTGACTCCCCTCCTCCCCCAAAAAAGCCTCTCGCCCACCTCCCTGTCTCCCCTTCCTCACATCCGCTGTGCTTATGAACATCAAAATGCCATTAGGCCCTCCAAAACACCTCTAGTCCCTTGGTTGGCGGGGGCCTCGCACCGTGGTCGTGCACTCTGAGCCCTCCCAGCGCCAAATATTGCTCACCACTGGGCCTCAGCTCCAGCCGTTGTGAAAAATAAACCCCAAAAAGAGCCATTTTTGAGAAGAAATATTGGAACGTGAAAGACAGATAGAACAACTGGGGCAGATAACACCCGGCAAAATACAATAACGCTGCATCCGCTGACAGTCGGGCATTGTAATTGCTTAAGGCAGCGTAGGGATGGTGGTGGCAGCGGGTGTGGACGTGGAGGTGGCCGAGGTGGCACGGCGGGTGCTAATGGAGTGATGTCATATGGAAGACCAGAATGACAGCTAGTTAACTGAGGCGGTTTGGCTGATCAAATAAAATGCATTAACTCCAGGAAATGGATATCGCGGGCGGTCTCAGAAATGGCCATATCTAATGAGGCGAAATGCAAATGAGGGAGGAAAAGAGTCGTGAAAACGTTTAAACTAACTATAAAGGGATGATGGAGTGTCGGACAGTGGCCGTCAATCTCCCCGCTCATTACCTTCATGTGAAATTAACAGCAGCTTTAATCATTACATAAAATCTGCTCCAGCCCATTTGTTGATAATTGTGAGGCACGGCGGTTCAGAGCGGGTTCCTTGTCATTAATCACTGCAGCAGTATATTTCCACTGGTTAGGGGACACTCGGAGAGTAAAAATATAAGTTATACTACAGTCCTCCAACACTATTCCTCTTCCTGGAGAATGATCTATAATATTTAGCTGTTTCCAGATGTATTAAATTTGAAACTACTTGGTGATTAAGTATCTACAGGAAAGTGCTGACCATTTCAGCTCATGATGTGACATATTTGGTGCAGTTATTTCTGTACCATACTAGCGCTGGGCTGGAAATCACAGCCGCGACCAGCGTTGCGGGAAAATATACTGCTGCTCCGGCTATGATTTCTTAAAGTGGGTACCTGGCCACGGGAGAAAATGAAAAATCAAATCATTAGGCGATCCGACTGTGGAGAATCAACAAAGACTCTTCTCAGCCTTTAGATGAGCATTACCTCAAATATTCAATGTTTAATAAACCATATTTCTTGATTCTTGAGTTGTATTTCCACTGGACTGATTACATTCCATTGCTTTTCGTTTAGGTGGAAATGGCATCTCTTTTCACTCTGCTGTTGTTTGACATATAAATATAGCATTTGAATGACTTTAATATCTTCCTAATCAATGTCCAGTGATCTTTTGATGTCCTCAATTCAATATAGGAAGGGTCATCCATGCCGCAGCTTTATAAACACAATAAAGGTAAATGATTACTCTCCACAGTGGTGTCCAAAAATACGGCCAGTAATGAAGAGAAATGGAGGAGTTTGAGGAGGAGGCCTGTCATGTGTCATTGGCCAACTCTGAGCCCTAAGATTAATCACGAGAGAGGGGCTCTGTGGCTAAGATGTGGTCACTCTTGATCAATAAATCCACCACCCTCCCTCCCCTCCGTCCATGTCTCCTTCGCTCCCCCC
>NW_024582419.1:1921959-1926372 GCF_018398535.1 Haplochromis burtoni
AATTTAATATAATGCAGTAATCCCTCCCCCCCAAAAAAGAAAAAAAAAGAAAAAGAAACAAATACAGAGTTGTTGGCATGAGCTAAATCAGCATAAGTGGAGAAGTGAATTGATGAAATATGCCGCCGTATTTGTATTGATTATCTCAGTTTCGACTTCAAAGGTTTCCCCCCACCTTTGAGGAGTTGACTCAAGGAAGTGCACTTTTCTTGGATTCCAGTTGAGTCTATTTACAAAACCCATCAATTGTACATTCCCGCTAATAATGAAAAAGGGCAGGTAGACAGAGGAGGTGGGGGTTGGGGTTGGGAGAAAATGCAAAAAAGCTCCTCAGAGAGTGCAGGTGCAAATGAAAGGAATTTAAACCCACACAGCCCACTTCATATTACAAAAATATACACCAAATCCAGCCCCGGCTTACTACGACTGGAAACACTGCAGAGAAGAATTTCTGATAATATTCTGCAGAGACCACAAATGGGACTTTTGACTTGCTCTATGAGGAGGGTATAATGCAATAACATTGCATTAAAAGGGCCTTTTTACAGCGTGGCAGAGCCGCGCAGCTGTATTCCTCGTGCGAGCCCGGTGCTCTGTTTGCGGTCACTAATGGGCATCAGAAATTACAGGCAGTGGAATCGCGCCCCGCGGGGGGACTGGCCTCCTCAGCGGAGCGGAGCACTTAGACGGTGTCTGGGAGGCTGCTGGAGGAGAAAGGGGGGAACTCAATGTCACAGCCCTGCCTCATAATTAAAGAAACCCTATTCCTTTTCCACTGTTAGGTGAGCCCTAGCTCGGTGCTCCATCTGAGGGCTCCCCTGTGGGCGTCTAATGCGTGTTGCCCCCAGTGTCCATGTGGGCTGATCAGGGAGCTGTGCCTTTCTGCTGGGTGTCTGAGCTGCAAGCCCTCTGCCCACCTCGAGAGTAATGGGGCCAGGCTTAGAAGGATTGCAGATTTAAAAAAAGAAAAAAAAGAAAAAGTGACGGAAATATCAACTTGGCGAGCTCTGAAAACTCAACAAAACCAGAAAAGCCAAAAAGTAAGTGCAAGGTGCAATGTGGGTGCAGTTTTAAAAGTGAAAGTGCCCTCACAGTTTTCCAGAGGATCCTTGCGAAATATGATAAATTTAACTTTCACCTTATTTAGAAATTCAAGGCTCATCGTCGCTCCTTAAGTCTCTAGATTTTCTCCCTGCCTAATCCCTCATTTGAAGTAAATAAAAGTAGTAGAGCTGTCATGGTCAGGTTGTTTTCCTCATCTAGCTCCCATGCTTTATAATTATTCATATGAAATGTGGTGCTGTTGATGGGCAACAGTCTTATTTTCTGCTTCAGTCAACAGTGCACATTTGTATTTCTAAATTGTGGAGCGCTTGTTATGTAAGGCAATTTTCTGCCTTCTTAAGAGCCGGATCTCCTGTGCATTAATAAGAGGCTAGGCTGAGCTGCTGGAGAGCCGAGGGCCCGCTCATGCTCTAAAACCACGCAGCTACCAGCAGCCATTTAAACACACAGCCTGCCATCATATACTGCGAGTATATATTTAAAAGTTTTATTTGAAATCTGGGGATTTAAAGCAGGTGTTATTGCGGATAATGCCAGGACGTGAGGACACTTTAAAGCTTCTACATGAAAGTAAAATTATAAGAGAAGAACGCCCAACTTTTATTCTCATGCATAAATATTTTTAAATGGTCTTTTTAATTGTCATTTCCATTAATTGTATCTTCCTCGCCAAAACTGGCAGAAAAAAGACACTCAAAGCACTTTTTACTGGAAGAAATAATTTCAAATAATGTGTTTTTGTAATTCTTTTTATTTCAACATTTAAGAGCGACTTTTCCCTTTTAACGTAAACGCTGCCCAGCGTGCGCCACTGGGCCCACATTTAAGCATGTCATTTTAATTTTGATTTAATATCCTGCAGAATGACGGCGGCTCCCTCTTTGCTAAATTCAATGAGCACGGAGCTGATCTGGAAAATCAATTAATCGATGTGCAAGACTCATTTAATACACATGATAATATAATGGGAAAAATGTCCCCCCCCCCTACAAAAAAAAAAGGGAGACATTTGGAGCAAATTGGACAGTGGTGATTTTAACAGTGGTTGACATAAGTAAAAGTGCACTGCAGCGGAAAACAGTGACATGAGTGTCTGAAGGGGCCTCAGCTGGAGACAAAAGCAGCAGTGATGGGCCCGAGATTTGAGGAGGATGGTGGAGTGAGCAGGAATGGGGAGGAAAAGGAGGAGGAGGAGGAATGGGAGGATGGCAAGGAGGTGAGGAAAGATGGAGAGTGCAGACAGCCAGGCCTCTGAAAGGCCGTTGTGGTTGGCAGCGGCTGACCTTGGTGACGATGGGTTTTCACCAGAGGCTTCTAATGAAGGCTGATTGCCAGGGAATAGTGAGGGAGCCAAAGGGGTGGAGAGGAGAGCGTGGAGGGGGGAGAGAGAGAGGAGAGGGAGAGAGAAAAGGATTGAGGAGAGACTCAGGTAATTGCAGCACTTGTGGGTTGAGGCCCTGCAGTCTTGTGATGTCGGGGTGCAGTGGGGAAGAAGAGAGATGTCTGTGGACGCTTTGGTGGTAAATTGTGGAGCACAGGGATAGGAGGTAGGCCCCTAGGCTGTAATTACCCCTATGAGTGTGTGGATGGAGAGTGGACAGGCCCAGTGTGGGGCTCTGACAGCGATCAAGGAGACGACTACGAAGTGGAGAGAGACAGACGGCGGGAGTCTGACGGAGGAGGAAGACAGGACGCCTCCACCTCCGCCAGGCCCCCCGAAAACCAGCCAGCCAGACACTGGACCAAGGTCAGAAGCTATTAGTGAACACACAACACGCTGGTGACAAGACAGCCATGACAAGAACAGCAGCACTGTAAAGGGTGCAGTTTCTGGATGGAGGAAGACATAATGTAGAAGGGAAAAAAAAGGGGCAATAAAAAGCAACTAATTAGATTAGAGGCACAAAGAGACGGATGCCGGGCCTCCGCTGGATGGCGCAGCAGGGTCAGGAGGGTCCGGGCAGACGAACTGGAATAAGACATTTGATAGGCTGGCCTAAGCTTCCCGCTGCCATGGATCAGTATGTACTGCCTCTCCTTTCCCCTGCCTGGGCTGATGTAACTCACTGGAGTGGCAAATTACACCAGACCTACAGCTGTAGCCCGACATTATGATTAATTTGATCAGTAATTTCTCCTGTTTTTCATTTTAATCGCCGAGACCATTCTGCTGTGGCAGGTCTTTCAGATCTAATTAAGATCAATTCCGGTGTAACAGACTTGGCGCGCCTTTACCCCGTCAAATCCCTGAGCTCTCCGGGCGTGGAGAAAACCCGCAGCTCTAATCAATCAACTTCCAGCAAAATCCAGCGGGCTCCCACAATCAGCCCATTAACGCACTTAAGCAAATTTCATAATCTTCCTCTGTCTATTTGTCATCACTGTGGTGGCTATTTCAGGCAGCTCCAGGCTGCCTCTGACTGCACTCTGCATGTTGGGGAGCTGCAGACAGAGTGTGTGAAAGGTGTAGGAAGGTAAATTCTCCCTTCATTTAACCACATTAGCTTCACTAATATAAGTTTAAAACACCGACTCGAGGGGGTTCGGTCTGCTGCCGTACGATTTGTAGTCTAATACGAGTATTAATGAGCTAATTAATGAAATTTGACTCACAAATTAAAAAATGCCAAACCCTCAAAAACACCAGGGATGTAATGAAGGCTTAGGATTTCTTCTCTGTGAGTTTACAAAGAATATCACACACCTCCCATGAGAAGAGAATTACAATGGGACATTAATTGGAACATAATGAGTGTTTGTCTCTCTGCGGCGCTGTGCAGTCTTTTCTGCAAATAGTTGAATGGCTGAGTGATTCTACTTGTTTGAATAATGACGGTAGGAAATAGGGGTGTTATCTGCAAAATGCTCATTGTATTATGGTAATTATGACTCCACTTTACTGCACACACTGGTTCCTCTGGGTAAAACACAGAAACACCAGAAATGCCCTTCTGTGCTGTTCATTAAAACATACAAAAGCACGATCGGGGTGACGGTGCTCACGTGCGCACGAGAAAGTCTCCACTCGGGGAAGTGCTTTGAATTTAAAAACTTCTGTAAATGAACCAGAGACGTGGGACTGAAAATCCAATCACTGACCCAAGCGGCGGAGGGAGGCAGAGCTGCTGTTTAAATCCTATTGCAGCCATGAGAGGGTGCTGAGGCCGCGGCCTGTCCTTCAGAGAGCCCCTCCCTGTGTAACTCACCCCTTGAAAATCCCAGCAATGACCCAGAGAAACTAAACCTTTTATGGCCATTTTGCTTCTTCTTCTACACACACACACACACACACACACACACACACACACACACACACACACACACACACACACACACACACACACACAC